>NC_135074.1:14625000-14627500 GCF_051107435.1 Chaetodon auriga | reverse complement strand
AATGGATAGAAAGGGCACTTCCTGGTGGATCATGCTAATGCCTCTGGTGCGGCTGGGATGGTCGCTGCAGAATTTCAATAATGTTGTCACTGAATCTGTCTGTGGAGAATGCACAATACTGCTGTCATCGAAAAAAAAAAAAAAAACAATTAAATAAGTAAACAAGTGTAACTGAAACTGAAATAAACAATGATAATACCAACAAACTTTAAAAAAACAAAAATTAATTGACAGCATTGAGGTAGCATTTTATCCAGAAGTTATTTGTTGTTCTTTAAAGTACTTTAAAGTCTTTATTCCATTACAATGTGAGGTGAATATTTTTTTCTTTATTCTTCATTGGATTTCCATTAGATTAGTGGTCTGAGTCCTCCTGGAGTCCAATTTGGCACAACAAAAAACTACAAATTAAAATTGCGCTGTATCAATAATACCAAAAAATGCAACTTAAGTGAGAAAAAAAAAAAAAGATCAGATAACAGATGAAATAACTCTGCACATAAAACAACAGTATCGTATAAATGAGCCAAACAAATCAAGCAAAACCTCATCAAAACAGCTATGACACCAACAGCATCTTTGACAGATCACTCAATCTGTAACTTCTTGAAGGAAAATCAATTTTGACCTGTTTGATGTTGTTTGGAAGAATGTTCCAGGCTGAAGAACCTCTACGCAGAACGGTTCTCATCATGTCATTTATATGATCCAAGTATTGCCAGCAGACCAGTACTCGCATGTCGTGTCCTTGACCTAAGTTTTCATACTTTTCGTCAGTTTTTCTCACATTTTGTATCAAAACCCCTTAGCTGAAAAATGTAAAGCGTTCATTATGCACTCAGTAATTTGTTTTGTCAGACTTTCTCCATTTTGCTTCTCTTTTGTTATTTAGGGAGTATTTTAGGCTCTGTGACCATTAAGACCCCGCCTACGTGTATCCTATCTTTACAGTGTTGCACACACATCCTCCAATATCACGCATCAGATCAGACAGAGCAGAGTGGAGAGAGTGGAGTCAAGTACTGTCCCTGAGGGGAAATTTGTCTCGGGCACAGTCTACAGTCAGTTACTTCACAATAAAAAATATAAAACAAAGCATCACAAAAACACTGCTTCACATAAAAACATTTTAAAGCACAAATGAGACATTTGACTGTAAAACTGATATTGACAGCAAGTTGCGACATCATGCATTTAATTAATTCACATAAGTTTACATAAAGGTGTAAAGAGGAATTCAGGAGTTAGCAAAGATCACTGAACTGGGCATAAATGAGGTTATGTAATCATCCATCAATGGACAAATCTGATGTAAGAAACCATCCAGAAACATGTGAAGTGTATCATTTAGCACATGAATGCACACCATGCGCACAGCTATGCAGAGCAAAGAGTATCTATTGCTTGGTTTATCTTTGTTCTTCCTCTCCGTTTGACTCTGGCCTACTGTTGACCCCTGTTTGAACTAAAACTGTATGTTTGCAGTAAAAATCTAAACCTTAATGCTTCCATGATGACAACCGCTATTTTATGCATTTATGCATCTTCTTCTCGCAATGCGCGTGTGCCCATGAACACACTTACTTTGGCGATGTTGAGTGTGGGGTCAGTGTGTGTGTTTGTTCTGGCTTTAGGCTGGTTAAACAGCATCTGAGCAGCTGATATCCGAGCGGTGCTTTCAGAGGGGATTTTAGGAGAGCAGAGAGCCCCTACCTTTGCCCGAAATGACAAGAAAGTCTGCAGGCGAGAGGGAGAGCGAGAGCAAATCAGACTGAGAGAAAGAGAAAGAGAGAGCCTGCAGTATGCTTCCTCTAATTAGTGTTTCATCCTTACAGATACAGAGGACAATCATGCCTGGGGTGATTACCACACAAATACACACATACACACACACACACACACACACACACACACACACACAGACATGAACACACAAACACATAGACAGACACAGAGTTGCTAAAGTAGTATTTGCTCCTAATCAGGGTATTTTAAGTCTCTGTGCTACAGCATGCATTAGTATGATTTGTGTCAAATGTAACCACTCCACACTTCATCTAAACTAGTGAATGTTATTTTTAATAAAGCACAATTTGAATCAAGTTGTGAGCAGTTGTTGTAGCACGAGTTGTCAGAAAATCTGACCATTTTCAAGCCCTTAAACCAGAAAGATGTTTTCCTTACATCTCTCACTTCCCACCTGCACATTGCTGCATATCTCCAACCATTCAATCATCCCCTCTACCACCTGCTGACTCCATCCTCCTCTGTATGGTCATGGCCAATCACGGTCAGCCATGTTGTTAAGGGATTAGTGACAGCCCAATCGGATGGCCTCCTTCAGCTTCTATCCCCTCGACTCACCGGGGAACAAATAAGACATAAAGGCACACAAACCCGCATCACTGGGAAAACCACATAACAGCAGAAGTCCAAAACATTCTCTATGGGAGTGTGGGACACGCTGAGGGCTTAGCTGTGTGACAGGATGGAGGCCTGG
>NC_135074.1:14545000-14620000 GCF_051107435.1 Chaetodon auriga | reverse complement strand
GTGGTGACCTGGCAGTGGAATCAGAGGGTGAGAACAGAATCTACCCAAACTGAACTGACCTCTAATTAGTGCTCTTGGCAAAGTGGTCCTTCCCAAACACACTCACACATAGATCCACACGCATGAACACACACATACACAAACACACACACATCCTCGAGGGTGTCATTTTGTGTGTGTGTGTGTGTGTGTGTGTGAGTGATGTGCACACAAATTGGCTGTGTGAACAGTTTGCACAGCAGACCCTTTTTTTTTAAACATTACTGCAAAGCAATAACATAAATTTCGATTTAACAAAATGAATAAAGAAAAGAAACAAGGATGAGATACAGTACTTTGCTGCAGACTGAAATAGTGAAATAATTTCACAACGCTCTGTCATTTGTTAGCTGATTGCTTTTATTTCTTTTTCTGTATCCTCTCCGATTCAAACTGCACTGGTCCTCTCTTTTCCAGCCAATTGATCACATTGACCAACTAATGCTAGACATTAAATTGCTTAGCATCAACAAAATGCCCAATCGTCGTTCTGCTCCACCTCAAAACAAATGTTTCTATACATTTTTTGAACATCAGACTGTATTCATTTGATTTGACCCACAGTGTCACTGCTCTGCTCGCACAGAACCTCCTTTCTCCTCTGCTCTCCTCCTTTCTCCCTCAATTTTCTTCTTGTTTTAGACACACTATCTAATCTCTCCCAGGGACGGGACCTGTCGACGCCGCTGAGGTCCTGACCACGTTGTATATTCATTGAAAAAACAGAGCTTAAAAAAAGGAGCAGTGTTTAGGGTGAAAACTTCAGATTGTTTATTGATTTTTATTTGTGTTGTTGAATAAGTCTGTCTGACCATGATGTCCCAGCGGGGGCTTTGCTTGGGGCATTGCATTAAGCACACACATGCAGAGACAGATACACAAGACCATGTGGATGGCTATAAGAGGAAGCACATGTATATACAGAGACACACACACACACAATTCTGAGCTAAGAGATTTGCCAGAGGCACTCAGTTATGTTGCAAAAGGCGTCTTAAATTTAAAAAAATCCACCTTGAGATTTTAGGTTTCGGTCCATTTTACATTCAGGCTGCAACATCAAATGTAAAAAGTCAAGAGGGTTGAACACATTCTGAGAGCACTCCGCAAAGGGTCTCATTCACAAATGCTCCGTCTCTTAAATAAATATGGGGTGACCTCAAGCTTGTGACACTGTTTTGATCCCTGGACCAGCAGGAAAAATATGGCTGTGTAAGTGAAAGAGCAGCACTTTCCCCTCCCAATCACCACCGCTGTGGCGAGACATTTAACCCCAAACTGCTCCAGAGTGGCCAACAGATCAAACCGGTTGTGTTGTTCAGCTTTAAGTTGTACGTCTGATTTGTGGTGCTGTGAAACAAGCGGTAAATCATCTCACCACTGTTTTTTTTTTTTTTTTTTTTCATAATAAAAATGTAAAACAATCTCGTAATGTAATTGTTAATAATCGTGGTCACAACTCAAGTGTGAGATTTTGACAGCTGTTGTGTATCCGGCGACGGAAAAAAAAAAAAAGAAAGAAAGAAAGAAAGCAAAATGATAAAGCGTAATTAAAAAATCCAATAAAACGCTGCGAGGACGGAATGACAGAATGTGAACATTTGGATTTCCTTCAAGTCATTCATCTGCATCTCATAACAGACTGAGTGTGCTGGCCGGCTAATGACGGCGACAGATGCTTAATGCCTTCTTCACAATACCGACGCCATAAAACACAAGGCAAACAGGCGTCACCCTAAAGCGCTGTCTGTCAAGCCATCACCTTAACTACACTGGCAACAGCACAATGAGTGGAGGGCGGGAGAGAACGACACTGAATGTGTGTGAGAGTGAGGGAGAGAGAGGGGGAGAACGACCTGGATGGATAAAGAGAGAAAGATTAATTGACACTCAGAGAATGAGACAGACAGAATGAAAGTGTGTATATGTGAGGGAGACAAGAGAGAGAGCTGGCAGATGAATGAGCAGCCTCTTAGGTAAATGGCAGGGAGTATTGCTGTCTGTCTGTCATCCTGATTAAAGGTATCACCAATACACAGACACACACATACACAAGCACAGGGTGATATCCAATACACCATGCTGTTTGAACAGAAAATATGAATCAGATCTGTAGTTTTACACCTTGTCGTGTGCTGTAAATGTTCCCCATCACAGATTGCCTATGCAAAACAATGAGCCCTTTAAATTTGCCAGCTGTTACTCTTCCTGTTGGCAGACATCGCACAGAACTTTCTCTATGAACATCTCAATCTTGAGTTACAATTAACCAACACACTCAAGCAACATCCACCCGACTTAAATTTAGGGTGGAGATTACATTAGAACTCAGCTTGAAAAGAGAAGGAATCGTGTCTTTGAGCGTGAACACAACTTCAACTCTATGAAGCACCGTGGAGTCCAAAAACACAATAATAACATACCCAAATGTTAATATCCAGTCCCTCAAAGTATGCTGTCAATGGCAGAAAATCAATTGACGATAATTTATTTATTTCTGATTTGCAAACACTGAATTTCCTCTCTATGTGCAATGATCGCCCATCTGTCCAATAAGACAACTGCTACCATAAATTGTAGTACAATGTAATATGTTTTTTTAATCATTACCATCTGTTGCAAACTGTGAGGCATCGCTATTAAGAACCAAAACTGAAACACTGTGTAATGACAACAGGACAGGACAGAAAAAAAAAACGCATTTATTTTGACTGTCCAGAGGAAAACAGCATGTCGAGATAATTAAGAATTATGAATAATTGTTATTGTTAAGAATTGATTTATCGGACTTATTACAGATCACATTAAAAGTGTTATTTTATGGACATTTAGATCTGTAACAGACACTGTGGGCAAAGTAAAAAAAAAAAAAAAAAAATGAACCCAGCATTCATGTAATTTATGTTAAATTTGGAGAGTTCTCCTTTTTGTGTGTGATATTCGTTTGGGTGGCGTGAGAACATCACACACAGCCTGAAAGAAGGTATTCTCTCCAAAAGTGCAAAAGTTGGCAGCCTGCATAGGACTGATCTCAAACCTGACAACAAGCACCCGCAAGATCGATGCAGCTGTACAGCCTGTCACTTTTTGTGCACTTACTCACTGAACTAACAGCTCTTCAAGTGACATATTTCTTGGGCTGATATTCAGTTGACATCAGCAGCTTTACTTTTTTGCCTGCTCATTGAGCAACATAGTCCCTCTCCCCTTTCGACTTGGTTTGGACATTAAATGTGTGTGTTTGTGTCTGTATGTGCAAACAGGGAGCCTGTGAGCACACAGCTCTATCAGCTCAGTCTGTCGGTCCACAGAAATCCTGGCCAACTGGGATTTCTCCCAATCCACCCACTCCACTGAACAATTGTCTTACAACTGCAGTAAACAGTACAATATTTCCCTCTGAAGTTGAGTGGAGAACAAGTATAAAGTGGCACAAAATGAAAAACTGCACCAGTGGCTAATCTCTATAAAATAAACACGACATTATTTAGCCAGTGTTACGCTAACTTAAATTAGCACAGTCCCCAATGCTGATGCAGCAAAGATAGTGACAAATAAGCACTACTGAGCATTTGCAAACTTACACATAGCTAAGCTGTGAATGTAATTCTTAATTTTTAAAGTAGACCATCACGCGAGCTGAATCTTAACCTCAAGCTCACAAGTTTTAAGGCAGTATGAGAAACATCATTCATGTTCTTAGTAACACCTGCTTTTCCTGACATGACAAGTCAAAACATCTGCTGTGACTAAATCCAATTGTGTGACTGCCTGCAACAAGTGAGTCAAATCAGCACTTTTAGAGTTGCTTCCATCCGAGTCCCTCGAGGATGGTGCACATGCTCATCGCATCTGTATGTGTGTGTGTTTGAATGTCTTTGTGAATGCATGTGTGTGAGCTTGAAACAAAGACGGTCTTGCGTAGCTGTGCATGATTACATGTTTACACGTGTGTGTGAGTGTCCTGTTTGTTTGCATGTATGTCATGTTTGTGCAGCTCTGTTGGTGTGTGTGTGTTACACATCTGTTGCTGTGTGCAGTAATTTGCGTTCTCAGCTTGGCGCCCTAGTAATTATTCAGAAACTACCTTTTGCTCCAACATTAAAAGCCTTCATCTGGCGGACATGAAACAGCGGAGAACTCGATAAGGCTTCAAACACTGCTGTGTGCCGTCCAAAGAGAAGCGGGAAAGGTGAAGAGATGCATGGTGGGATAGATGGGATTGTTTTTCTCTGGAGGTTTGCTTTCACACCGGTGTTATATCTTCTCTGCTCAAACAGCAGCAGAAAATGTGTGATCACTGGATTTTAGAAAGTAGGAAAATTGAATTAACATCCTGAACCAGCTTTGGAATAAATTATATAGCCTACATAGTATCAAGCAACTTCAGACACGCATTTAAGGTTAAGAAAAATAAGAAATCATGTTAGAATATTCTTTGATATCAAGGTTGAAAACAATTGAGGAAAGTGCCCCAGATTACCAAAAATGTCACTGAAAAATACTTTTGTGTCAACTACAACAAAATGGTGAGCCATGCTTTCTAAATCTGTAACTGCAGGCTACATCCTTCACCTGAAGAGCGTGAACACCTTCAGGAAACGTGTCGGATGTTGATTGTTTTTCTAATTCATGAGAAGGATGCAATCCCAGTATAGTGGAATCCATGTTTTGTTTGATTCTTTATAGAAGTATAGATGTATTAATAAATGTACAACAACCTCCTTACTTACTATTAATAAGCAGTAATTAAGAGGTAATTGATGGAAAACTCTTGGAATATATGTAAGTGTTTTATAATGACTACTAAAGAGCCAATATATGACAAATATGCATGTAAACCAGCAACTAGCTAATGGGGAATATGTGTGCCTTAATATAAAGCTGCTTCATGGGACATTAACACATTGAATCCACACTGTTCCATTTGCCTGCAGTCTGATGTTCACTGAGGTCACATGTGGACAACAGCCTGTAATCTCATTCATTAAAATGAGCAGACAGCCAGTCTGTAAGGTTTTCTTTTTTTCTATAAAATCAGTCATGGATGTGCTGTGGCGCCTGTTCAGACTCATTGTTCACACTCCTCAGCCCTCTACACTGACATCACACCAGGCATTGGATTGGTTGGATTGGCTCCTTGGCTCTCTTAGGTGTATTGTAAGAAGAGGCTGTCTTGATCTAAAGAGTCAATCTTCATCCCCATCAGTCGGGAAAAGGCACCTCTACGACCTCAACAGGTTCTTTAATTTGCCTTGTGCATTTAATGGGACCAGTGACTATCGTCCAGTACATAGCTCCAACCTGCAGCTGTTTCTAAACCATTGGCACATTGTTGGGTTTATGAAGTAGATCGTCACTTGAATGAGTCAGAATAGATCAGTCTGGTCCTACATGTGAACTGTGTTATACTCACTTCTGTTTAATTCAGTGTCTTGCAAATACTACAAAGGACACAGATATCAATTTTTCTGATCACCACACAGGTTGGTCTTTGTTTAATTTCTCCAAAGTTACACTCAGGTTTTACACTTTCAAATCATGCCTCAAAGCCCTTGTTCTCCTTTGTCATTTACATCTACATGATAATGTAGCAGTGTGTGCATGTACACATACAGTACCACTGCTGTCTTTTGGGAATTAGCTGTTTTTACGACTATACAAGCCTTCGCAGAAGATTTGTGCTTCTCTTTGGTCATCCATCTTTGTCTAAACTCTCACCTGCTGGTACAACTGAGCACTTGGCCACAGAAAGGTTAATTTATGGTTTCCTCCTCCCGACTCTTGGATCCTGTTGTCGGATGTTGTTAAAGGATCATTTGCATTGATCGCATTTGATTTGAAGAGTCTGCAGCAGACCGGTCAGGTACCACTGACATGTGTTGTTAATATGACTTAAACTGTGCTAGAAAATACACAGTTACAGTACATCACCTTCAAAGACGTCCATGTTACTTATTATGTGTTCTCTGACAACTCTTCATGTATGATTTTATTGAATTTTTTTGTCTTGAATCCAGATTAATTAGTCATCTTCCACAGAGGCCTGTCAGTTACGCTGAGTAACTGCAATTGAGAAGGTGGTTTTCTGAAATTTCTCTAGTTTTGCCTTCCCAAAATCAGCTGAAAAGAATAAATGCCTCTTTAAAGATTTGAAAAATGTAATATTTGATCTGAATAAAAGCCTCGCTGTGACACACCGAGCAATACAGTCACCTTACACACAATTAAAATGAACTCTCTCTGGTACCAAAACGATTGTTTAAAAAAATATTAAAACCCAGTGTGCTCTCTGATATGTTTTTTAGCACAAAGAGGGTACACAGCGGGGAATCCATATACTGGGTTTCCCTGTCTGAAAAAAAAAACACAGCAAACTAAACTAGAAATCCACACACGTTGTTTCTCAAGGGACTGTGTTCTGTGTTCCCCCCCCTTTTTTTTTTCTTGTTATCGTCACCAAAACAAGTCGGTTTGTCTGCACATCCATATTCATCATTTGCTTCTGCATGAATATTAATTCAGCCTTAAAGAGGAGCGCAGACGAAAAGCAAGACAATGAATGAGGAAAACGAAAATATGACAGAGTATGTGCGATGTTGAATTCATGTCAGTTTCAAAGCCCCTGTGTCTCTATTCCTGTGGCTGACTTGTACCAACATGCTAATCAGCCCCTCACTGCACCCTGTTCCGGCTAATTGTCGACAAATTATCTCAACTCCAGAATAATGTATGCGTGGCCTTTCACGGGTACGTACAGGCGAGCTAGTCAACTGAATTGCTTCTGTTTTCAACAAGCAGCTCAATGGCACCATTTAAATATAGACTTAAGTGCTGCGCATATTATTATGCACACTTGACTTACACCATCTCATTTTCCCTTTTCTCTGGCGTCTTATCTTTTACTCCTTGTTTTTCTCTGTTTAGACTTGGTTACTGCACATTTTTCTTCTCTCCCACTTTGACTACCCCTCTTAGCGTCTCACAGTTGGCTAATGTGGCCAGCTCGTTTTTTTTTTTTTTTTTTTTTTTTTAATTGAGTTCCCTTGTAAGTAAAGGCTAATATTATCATCATTTCCTGACCGACAGTTAAATTGGAAGTAGCTTAATTACAACCCGATTGTCTTCAGTGATTGAATTTCAGCTGAGCCCTCTGGGAACCCACAAGAGGAAAGAACTCAGTTGGGAAATTCATTCGCTCATTTAAACTGAAAATCAGAGCGCGATGCAAAATGGAATTTGAGTCAAACATTTCTGAGGAAAAAAAAAAACAATGAAGCACACCCGGTTTACAAAATGATGCCTTTGAAAAACTGCTTTATTTGTATCCTGCAAAGGGCCCGGTGGGGATTCTCACTGAAGAATCCTGGCAACCTATCAGATGACTCTTTTGGACTCTAATTCCCAATGACATGACTGAGTGCAATCTGAATGTTAAGCATTTCCTGCGGGACAGGTAAGGGAGTTTTTCAAAAGATCATTACCAGACGAGGCAAAAGTAAGGAAGTAAATGAAGCATGGATGTCTTCAGTGCTTTATGACAGTTAAGCTCATGTTTTTTGATCTCATAAGAAAAACTAGAAGCTCTGATGACACTGTGGCATAAACGGACTCAAGGGTGTGTTACAGCACAGGAACAGCATCTCATATCAAGGCTGGTATTTCCTTGAAACTGCAGCTCTTCCCTGCTTTCTCTCCACCACATGACACAAGCTCACACAGTAGCTATTACATAAGGAGATAATACATATTACTTGTAAATAAATCAATAAATAATCATTTGTGCTCACAGTGAGGTGTCATAACTTTCATTTTCTCATCTCCTTCGCTGCAAGATTCTCTAGTACAGGTGCATATTGTGCCCGACTGTCCAGAGTGTGATGGTCAGCAAGAATAAACATAAAATTTATGACCTTATCAATTATGCATTCACTTTCCTGTTACAGTGTGTCACTTTGTATTTAGTACTCTGTGCATGTGCACGTCTGTATGCATGAGGTAGAAGGCCGAACGAGGATAGAAGACAGCCATAAAAATGATCAGATTACAAGGGTCACACAGTGTGAAAAGGCAGGAAGCTGGGCTGTGTATGAGGATGATGTGTGTTTGTTTCATGTACACTTTCTGTGTGAGAGGACTAGATAATGTCGTACATGTACAATTATTTTTCAGAACCAGAGGAGGTGTGATCCAACCCGAACAAAGTCGAGTTTTTGCATCACCGTAGGCCAGCCTATTTCTCTCTTTGTCAAATTTGGGTCGAGACCCACAGTTTTTCAAAGCTCCGTTGTGGTGTGCGTGTTCATTTATTTAAGTGTGTGCCATCTGGAAACTGATCCAAGCTTGCCAGGGTTTAGTAAGCTAAAATACACTGTCCCTCAGCTGCTTCACACGCACGCACACACACACACACACACACACACACACACACACACACACACACACACACACACACACATGCGCACACAACTTAATCTATGAGGGCTTTCCTTTAGCTCACAATTCTGTAGTATTTGCACATTTTTAAATGATATGAATCACTTTCTGTCTTGTGTCATGAAAAGGAAACAGACTTTTTTTTTCTCTTAATTTAAGTAAAGCAACAGACCAGAAAATGGATTTATGGGGAGGCACTTAAATGTTTGTGAAAAAATTAAAATGAACAACAAGCATTTATTTTTTGTAAAATGTTCCGTCATGCTCATTTTGACAGGGCAGCGGGACCTTTCCATGAAGTGCTCCTTGACTGAAGCTCCTTCCTCACCCTCACAACACAATACTTGCCACTTGTTATCAATAGATTCATTCCAGAATGGTGGTACCTAATAAATATGCCATGATGGGTGCAACAAATCAGCTCTTGCCTCAGATTTATGCCCTTAATAACTCCATTTGGCATAACGCTGACACCTGCTCTACCAGACAAAATGGAACTAAATATTTCAATCAGTGCCAAAGCACGAAGAACTTTCTCTTCCCCTTGTTTCATCTTTGACTTTCCCACAGTGCTGCAAACAGCCCCTCTCCTCATGCCCTTTACTAGACTTAAGCATCAGTATCTTTCCCTCTGAGTGTCTCTTTCTCTTGCCCCGTTTTTTTTTTTTTTTTTTTTTAGAGTGGAAATCATCTGGCAGATCTCTTTTAGGTATTAGTTTATGGGCCATGACATGAGCTATGAATGAGAAACAACGAGAAGGACCGGAGAACATTAATCATGGAGCAACATATGGTAATAGACGGTTATCAATTCCCTCACACTCTGTGATTACAGGAGGGAGAGAAGGAGGTGAGGAAGAAGGGAAACGAGTGAAGTAGTGAGAGTGTGGAGAGGGGCAAGAAGGGAAAGACGAGAGATGGGATAAAAGAAGGTGGAGAGGAACATAAAGTGAGGGGAAATGAGAAGCAGAAAGACGACAGGTGATGGGTGAAGGAAGGGAGAGAGCCGGGTTGAAACAAAAAAACACTTCAAACTTTAGTTTAGCAAATCATCATATAGAAAAAGTGATCAATACTATAATTTACTCAGTGTCGTAATACTGATTGATTCTGTGTTGGGAGCAATCGCGAATAAGTTTGTGTTCTTGTTTTGTTGAAAGTTTCAGATCAGTTGCTGAGGACTTACAATGTGCAATGCAAAGCCCCTAATCACACCGACAGTATCCTCGGCTTTCTCCATACTGCCCTTGTTTTCACAGATTCTTTAACAGGTGCTTTAGCAGGTGGTGTGTGCTGCACTTTTTTTATTCCTAAAACAAATTTTAAAATCTCTAACAAATCGGTCAGCCAAAAAACAAATGAGCTGAGCTGAACTTTCTATCTGCTCATAAATAAGAAATGTGGAGACACAACAGCTCAGTGTCTTATGTGCTTATAGATGATCAGTTGCCAACCTCCGTTTGACGTCTTTAAACCAGCTCAACTCCACCAGAGATGCCTCAAGACGCCTCCTTGCACTTCACTGTTCTTTCACCCCTTTTTGATTTGCAGGTCTGTCGTAGATGAGCTTACTTCTTACTTTACCTCCGTCTCAGAAACTGAGTTGAATGTGCTTCAGTAGATGTTTAAAGCTTTTGCCTGTCCCTTTGGAGCCAACATATCAATTTACTGTAGGCTTGAGTGACATTTACTCCTAAAATGTTCACATTTTTCCCTCAGAATGCACCAGTCAAAAAGAATAGGATATATACCTCATGCAGGTGTGTCTCTCTCCTTTTACTTACAAAAAAAAAAAAAAAAAAAACCTGACGTAGGCTAACTAAGCCATCAAGATCACAGTTCCTGTTAATTTGCATCAAAAATATGTCTGTCTGCCAGTGAAAAATGGCTAACCGCTGATGTGTAAACAGGATAAGAGGGTAACCTGACTTTACACCCCACTGAATCCCTGCTTGTGGAGCTGCATGCCTCCTGCCTGCCTCCTCCTGAGCGTTTTGGTGGAGATTTATAGACGATCCACCCCGCTCTCATCACCATGCGGCTGAATTATCTCATCGGTCGCATTAATCCGCCGATTACATTTGATTTAATTTTCATAATAATTAAAGTGAACCATCACTAAAATTAAAAGCATTCGGGAGGTGTGTGTGAGCGTGTGTGTGAGGGGGGTTGTGGATGGAGGCCGCATGCGCTCATAGATGAAAGGCTGCTGTTGTGGTATTTGCGCAGCCAGAGACGCTTCTCTCTCTCTCTATCTATTTGTTTCTCTCTGTGTCTCTCCCTCTCCCCCACCTCACTCTCTCTCCACCTGCTCCAGGAATCCCGATGAAGTGATTAGATTGATAGGTGCAAAATGGAAAGAAGGAAGGGGAGGAGTGGACGAAAATGATTAAATTAGCATATCACAAACGCCTCGCACACTGCCACCCCTGGCAAACAAAATCCCACGCCACCCAAGGCCTGCCGCAGTGCTGAAGAGCCCGGGACCTGTGAGTGTGTTTGAAACCCCACACGGCAGGATTAAAAAGCCCAAAGACTGAGCTGGAGACAAAGTAGGAGTAAAGCCTCCTGGTGCTGGGAGACGGCGTGTGTGATATCTGCATTAGGTGGCAGCAAAGATACAGTACTCTGCTTCCAAACCCACGGTGTCTTTCTCTGTGCAGAACGTATGACTGTGTGTGTGTGTGTGTGTGTGTGTGTGTGTGTGTGTGAGAGAGAGAGAGAGAGAGAGAGAGAGAGAGAGAGTAGCAGAGGAGAGAAAGGCTTATTGTTTTAATCATGGTGCCTCAGTCAGGACATGGAAACAGTAAAAGTCTAATTCAAAAATAAAAGGAAAGTTAAATTGATGCATGTCTCACTATGATCCATTTTCACAAAACATCAAATTCAAATGTCCCTTCAATTAAATCTTGTAATTATTATGTTTTTGTTTTTGTTTTTTCTTGTAAAGAGGTCGCCTGAAACTCATAGTTTGTGTTCTTCTAAAACTCAGTCTATGTATGGCACTTCATACCAATACTTCCTTTGCCTTTGTGAGCTAAATAGTTACCTCACTAAACTACAAATAGAAAAACACATGTGTGCTGAAATGAATTGATGTCAGATGTTAAAAAGCACAAAAGCACACAATTCAACACACCGTGAGCATGTGTAAGACGTTGACTTTGTCTCAGAACAGAAGTTGGTTAACATCACAGTAGCAGTCTGGAAGCCTACCCTGTAATAGAAGGTGGTACTTTAGACAAAGATATATCATACTGACAAACTATAAACAAGAAGAAACATTCATTTTCACTTTTCTGTAGTTCTCTTCATTCTGCTTTTTTCTCCACCTACAAATTATTTCTTTTTTCTGCAATGATGCAGCCATATTTCAATGATTTTACACACTCCCAAATGTTACATTGTAAACATGCTGATGTGGTGAGCCACTGTTGGCCTGCCAGACTGCAGAACACTGATGAGAAACAATGAGAGCTCTTTTGTATTAAACAGAAGAAAAACCTTAGTCATAACAACAGCAGGAACAAAGAGTATCAGTGGAGGCGAAGTTGCATTACACAAAAAAGTCTGTGACATTGGTAAGTTCAGCTTATGTATACAAGGACTCAGTCTCTTGAGGCCGATTCCATTCAAAGATATGGAGTTACTCGACTCTGTATATGTGATCTGATTAGCACTTGAAATCCCAGTGGCAAGACAGCTGAACAACACTGTTCCCAGTATGAAACCTTGTGGTGCCCCACAAGTTATGTTGCTCATAGCTGATGATATCTAAACTGTTGCCCCAGTTCAGAGTTGTGGAGAACTGTGTGTCCATCTTATCACGCCGCTAATTTTAACTGTGAACTGAAAAAGAGTTGATTAGCTAGCTGATTAGCTAGCTTGTCACGCCATTGGAGTACTTTAATGGATTGCTGATTTTCTGCCTTTATACTTGTTTTTTATACTTCTCCCACCATCACTACGGTCCTTACCACTCGGCCACCAACCTCTGACGCAGACCCTTCCAGGGAAGACCAGAAACAGCTAACGCATTAATGCAGAGTACGTAAAAACGTACGTAGTGCAGAGCAGAAATGGCATTTCTCTGATAAGTTGGAAAATTTGCCAATTCTGCATCCAATCCAATAATTGGAGCCAGAATCCCACCGACGGGGCAAGACAAAACCCTGCGCCCAATGAGCTAATGAAATCAAACGTGCAGTGCGGTTTTGCATGTTAATGCTGGCAGTGGGTGTCGATAGCGTTTAAAGATGTCAGCAGGTGGATAGCGAGATGGATGGCCCTCTGCCTGCCTTTCACTTCCCACCCCAAGGAAGTTAAACAGCATCTTCCTTAAATAGAAAACTTCAATATCTATTTAGAGGGAGGGAGGGAGGGAGAGATGGAAAGGGGGAATGCATGAGAGAGAGAGAGAGTTAGAGAAAGAGAGAGGGAGAAAAGAAAGAATTGAAATAAGGCAATAAGTCCCTGACCTCAAGTGCACATTGCGAGACATTGACGCCGTTGTCATTTGTTAATCAATAGAAGTGCTATGCAGGCTATACATTTAATGGCATGAGATTGGCAAACCTGTAACAAAATTAAGGGAAGACTAAGACCACAGCCTGTTTTTCTGTTCAGCCAATTTACAACCTCAATGACTTCGACAGTGCTGAGGGGAAACATGACTTTGAGTCTCACACCACTGCAATATCGAAACCTTGAAACTTCAGGTTCGGCTTTAGCTTTTATACAAATCTAACACAATGTGATCTGTAAAGAGCCCTCGTGCTTGCTACAGTGAATGACAACTGGAGCAAATAAGAAGAGCATTAGTGTGAATCTGAAGAAATGAGGACACACAAATCACGCTGCTTTTCTTACAGTAACTCTCTGTTTCCACTGGAATTCAAATGGATGAAGTGGCTGCTGTCATTTATAGCGCTTAATGCTTGATTCTTAAAATTGTATTGTATTTTAAGAGAAAATCTGGCTGTTATAAAGTTAAGTTCAGTGTAAGGAAAATGTCTCTTTGAAACTCTGTGTGTGTGTGTGTGTGTGTGTGTGTGTGTGTGCATTGTGTAGTTCTCTCTCATTATGCACCATCTTCATTAATAACAGCTATGCTTTTTAATTTCTTTTGCAGGGCCTAAATTAAATGTGTCATCATTGAAAATAGATAGTGTAGATCTCACATGTCGCCCCCCCCACCCCCCCCCACTCTCTGTTTCTGTCACACACGCACACAAACAGACAGAGCAGTTTGGGATAATTTACAGGATAAATAAAGCATTGCTCCAATTAGTCTTAAGTCAAATAAATTAGTCATAAATTCAATCAGCTCAATTTTATGGGGTTGAGATTCATGGTGACGGTCGCTGTAGAAATATATTTTCTAGGCAACTATATTCTATTAGTACCAGTGGGTAAAGATAATATGATGCATGGCAATCATGGCAACGGCAGGAGAACTTCTGAGTATACATTTGAGTGCTGCAGTTGAAGCTCATTTTGAACAGTCTGTTTCTGCACTACTTTATGGCACAAACAACATACAAACAAATATTTATCTAACAATACGGTATTAATATGTTAATGTATGTACTGTGTCGATGCCCTGCAAATAAGAAAAATCAAGGTCTGATGGCAAAAATTTGTTTTCTATTGCTCAATACCTGATAGAAAAGGTGAATTGTAGTATAATGAGAATAAATCAGAGTGATAAATTGATAAATTAACAGATTATTCCCATACCTGGTCTAAAGTTAAGTATCCTTGCAATAATTTCCAATTCTAAATATATTTTGGTGTAATTCATTAGTCCTCTAGCCAGAAAAAGCTTGCTTACAGAACAAATATTAATGTCACAGTGTGGCCTACTTGTTAAAGACTCCTCCATAACCACAGGCTCATGGGACATCTTTGATTTGTGATGATTTGATCTTGCTAAAGGCAGCTCAGTAAACATGTTTCCTGCTGAAGACAACAAATCCCTACCTGACAAAAGCTGACAACCCTAAATTTAAATGTTACAATAAAGGAGGAATTTAATTAATACAAATATTTATCTGTGGATACAGGCTCATTAAAACCTAGATCATATGTAGTGTTACCTTAGATTCGTTTGGAAGAAACTTTTGGCAAAGTGACTTCTTTTCCCTCCAACTGGGACCGATTCGGCCCTCAGCGTCTTGCTCAAGAACCCTTCAATAAGTATGAGCAAAGGAGAACTTCTGCCACCTGAGCTACAGTTTCCCCAGGTTCTAAGGTAAAAATAAAAAAAAAAAAAAAAATAAAAAACACACATCCAAGAAGAAAACAGACTCGTCTGCTGCATAAGGAGGTGAGGTGTGATTTAGGTATGAGTTTACACTGAAGTGTTGCCCTCCAGGACAGATAGCAATCTGGAGCGTTTGTGGAGGAATGAAGAAACTTCTGGGTTCAAACTGCTCCTCTCGTCTGTTTATTTTACACCAGTGTCTTCTCTACCTGAGCAGGTCAGCCCGCCACTTTTTCTCTTTTACTCTTCCTCTCTGTGCTGGTGCATTCATCTTTTCTCATGGCAGGGTGCGATCACTTCGTCCTCATGTTCATTGCCGTCCTCTGTTTTTTTGCACTCTGCTCTTTTCTCTCTCTCTCTGTCTCTCTCCTTTCCTATTGTTGGCCGTTGTTCTCCTCCCTCTCCCTCTTTTCCCCCTCACCCTCTTGCTCTCTCACTCCTGTTCTGTTCCCTCTGTGCTCGTTCTGTCTCGTGGGCCCTGACCTCTCGCTGTGACCCCCACCGAGCGGCGGTGACTTTGGTGCACAGTACAGCCTAGTTGGTAGAAGTCAGTGCAGAGGCTACAGATATGAGCTGCAAACTTTTTCCCTCTAGTCAGCATAAAAGTATGTGTGTGTGAATAGATCCTGTTGCATGCAAGTCCTCCATCTCTCTCAGTGTGTGTGTGTGTGTGTATGTGGTGGATCCTGTTGCATAGTAGTCCTCTATCAGTGTCTGCCTCCTGATCTGATTGATTGTTCTGGGTAAATTAGGACTGGGCGCTGGTGATGGGGACAGGAGTGAGTTACACCCTTCACCCCTGTCCTTGCCCTCCACCCTCTTCCCCTTTCTCCTCCTCTGTGTCCCTGCTTTTATCATCTTCCTCCATGTCCTCGTCCTTTCCTTTGCCTGTTCTGTCTCCAGCATTTTCTGCTTCTCATCTCCATCCTCCCCTTTCTTCTTTCTTTTCTTCCTCCTCATCCTCATCACAGTTCTTGTATTGTTGTGTTCAAATGTTATGTCATGTGGCCTCCTCTCCTCTCCTCTCCTCTCTGCCATTGTTTAGACTCATATTTCACTCCTTCCCCCTTTAATGATATAATGCAAGGTGCAATCAGACCCAGGAATGTATATGTATATGCTTTGCATTACAAATGTAGTTAGTTGAATTTGTGGTATAAAAAGTGTGCTTAAAAGGACAAAATGTTGGATTTTGACAGCAGTGGCAAAGATCTGTTCACCTTTACTTAATCTCTGAAGTAATATATTGTAATTAGAATAGGATGATTGATCACTAAACCCCTTGTCCTGATGGGTATGTACATGTACACATACATCATGTGTAAACGTTGTCATTATACAGTGAGGAAAACCTGAGGTTTGTTGTCGACTTCATTGATAGATTGCTCAATTCCTCATATATTTGACCTGTTAGAGCCCTCAAATATCTGCAGTAACTGAAATAATCATTTGTGTCTGAGGTGATTTTTCACTGGAAAAAGTTGAGTTTTGTCTCTACATTTCTTCTTTAAACTTGCATCGAATCCTCACTCATGACAAATCCAGAATGTATGAATGAGGTTTCAGGTTTCCCTGGGACACTCTTATAAATTGCATATCGGACCAGATTTGGCTCGAGACTGGTTGTGATGAAACAGAATCCTGCAGGTACATCCACGTCTGAAACTCAGATTAAAGGTGAGCACAGACAAAGTTTCTCCTTCTTCAGCAGATGAATGTGAAAACAGTCTGCTTGTGTCACACTTGGTACGTATACATCATCCAGCACAGTGACGGTCAAACATCACATCTGAGGAACAACAAGGAACATTTTTCAGTGGAGGGGGACTCATTACTAACTCCTTTTACTTGGTAATGCATGAATCAACCATAGTTTACAGGACAAAGTAGTTCACGTTCACAGCGGTGTGCGTTGTACTATATAACATGAAACAACCTCAGACGCCCTGATGCAGGCGAGGCAGTTAACGAACGTTTGGTGAGTAAAGGTGGAGAAGAGTTGTGCAAATGTCTCCCTTTAACTAAAACTATCCCGACTGATCCCACGTGTGATAAGCCACTGCATTTCCATAGAAAATCAATTGCTGCTTCTTTATCAGTGCATTAGTCGCCTGCCTTTTTTTTTTTCTTTCTTTCTTTTCTTTTTTCTTTTTTTTTCTTTTTTTATTCTTTTTTTTTTTTTTTTTGGCCCTGGAGGACTTCACAGTTCTTGGTTAAATTTGACCACTTTGAGAGATGGGATTAATATTTCCTCTTCTGATTCTTTGGGAAACATTGTTGTGGGATTTTTACATCAACAGAAAGGCCACACTCCTGATTTTATCACTTAAAGACAGGACAGTGGTATCAGCTGCAGGGCTGAATTGAAAAACAGAAATAACTGGCAGTCACAGCATAGCCAATTTGTAAATCTTTGATTGCTTTACATGTTACAGAAGTAGTTTTTTTCTGTATAAACTACTTTAATAATTTAGTAGAGTCTCTTAACATATTGCTTCACACCAATACACATATTATTATTATTATTATTATTAAAAACATGAGTGGTGAAAACATAACCACACTGCACTACTTTATAAGAGACTCACAAGAAAAACTCAACTTCTAGTTCCGAGGCAGTGTTGTTCACCTGTTGTGGGACTGAGAAAAGTGCGCTCTGACCTACATCTGGGATGCATTGAAAATGATTCATGGAAACTTGCACATCATGAACATTATTTTGCTCTTCATCGCTCCATGTGCTGGTTTAAAACTGTGAAACTCTCGTAAGTTATTTTGTGAGGACGCTGGATTTAACTGAGCTACTGAGTTCCTCCTCTCCTCTCCTCTCCTCTCCTGTCCTCTTCCTCTCCTCTCCTCTTCCTCTCGTCTCCTCTCCTCTCCTCTCCTCTCCTCTCCTCTCCTCTCCTCTCCTCCAGTTGTTGCTCTTAAACTGCTGAATTGGTAACATTGTCAAAAAAAAAAACAACTGCTAGCAAATGTGGTTGGGAAACTGGACCCCCCCACTTCCCCCCTCCATAAATAGATGTTTGTTTCTGCTCTCTGTGTTTGTTTGTGTTGCCTCTTTCTGGATCGGGCCTGCAGGGACCATTTTTCAGAAAAGACAGCAAGGCATTGGGGAATACTTAGACTTCCTCTTTTCAACCCTCCCCTCCACTCCCTCCCTCTCGTCTTGTTAAGACATTTCTCCTCTCTTCTCTCATCAGTTTTACTTAATCATTTTCCCCTGTCATCCATATTCTTTTTGGCCTTCTTACATCCTCTCTGATTTTTCAGGACAAAATGTACCGTGTCTATGTTTTCGTTCAGGCTGACAACTCACATTTCTTTGAATTAAGTTTCATATTTTCAAGTCGTCACAGACACAACATACAGTTTAAACAGATATAACAGTTTCTTTTTGTTCTCATTTCCCAATTTTCTTCCTAATTCTCCCCAAATTATTTCTTTTTATGTCCATCTGTCTCTATTTTGTGAGGCTAAAACATACGTGATGCCACAGCTTCTGCTGCTTTACAGTAAAGCTGTTTGTTTTTCCTGCAGTATGACTCTGGCTGACTGTCTGCAGAACGCTGGTGTCCTGGAGTGGCACATCAGTTTGGTCAGTTCGCCCAGCACTCCTTCCTCTCCTCTTTCTCCCTCCCTTCCTCTTTCTCTCGCTTCCTCGTTCTCATACTGCCCAGCACTTGAAAAAAGAGAGAAGCCCTGCTTCATGGCTTAGAGAATGAGCTCTGCCTCTCAGCTGCAGACCGAGACAAGAGAGGAGAGGAGAGAGAAGGGAAGAGAGGGAAAAGGGAGGAATAGAGAGGAGAGCAGAAAGGCAGCGGCACACTTGCATCTGTTGTGGCAGCGTCCTGCAACCGAGAAGCAAATGAGAGAGTGGGAGAGAGACAGAGGGAGTATGCCAGAGTGAGAGGAGAGAGAGAAAGAGAGGAGATGTCAGACAGCCGTGTCCTTGAGAGCTGCACCACAACTCTTTGAAGAGGGCCGGGAGACGGTGTGAGTAACGTGCATCTCAGCGGGACATGTGTGTCTTCTGAGTGTGTGTGTGTGTGCGTTGCGTGGTTGTACATGTGCAGTACTATTTGTTTGTGTGTGTGTGTGTGTGCGTGTGTGTGTGTGTGTGTGTGCGTGTGTGTGTGTATGCGTGTGTGTGTGTGTGTGTGTGTGTGTGTGTGTGTGTGTGTGTGTGTGTGTGTGTGTAACCTGCTGCTTGCACGCTGACCTGCCAAGCTTACAGTGAAGGGGGTTTGGCTGCCGATCTTCTCTGCTATTGTCTGCCTGCCTAAGTGTTGCTGACAGGGGATTATGGCAAATACAAAACGCCGTATGGACCAAAGAAACACAGTGCCAAACTTCATAGACATACGCATGCATGCATGAAGCTTCATGTTGAGAGCTCTGTTTGACTGAGCTTGTTTTTGTGTGTTTGTGTGTGTGTGTGTGTGTGTGTGAGGGTGAGCTAGCAGTTGTTTGTGAAAATTAAACATTTTAAGTGTTGTTTTTGAGGAGGAACAGTGAAAGAACTTTATACTTTTGAATATGTTTCTGACATTTCCGGACACTCGTACATCGTGCACTGCAGCAGCACTGACACCACCTGTAACTATGCAGAAAAACTCCATGGTGAGTCAACATTAAAATCTCTCAGGGTTGAGAACTACACTCTTGTATTAGTATCGTTTTCCTCAGTGAAAGGAAGGTTAAACAAGTTAGGACTTTATTAGATACTGATGAGCAAATGAACCATTAACTGGTTATCCTACCCAGTAGCCTGATGATTTGAAGACAAATAAATACTGTCTACCTGCCAAACTAATTTAAATTCGGCCACTGTACTTGAAGTGGGATTGTGGTTTGGGGGAAGTTTGCTTGAACCTTGCGAGGTCTTGGGATCAGAGCCAAGTGGTGTGACCCATTGAACTATTTGTAACTAATCATAGGCCACAAGCCACACAGCGTGCCATGGAGCCCAGTTGGGTTACACTCATCAAAATATAATGAGAGTCAAGATGTCACTCATGTTTCCGAAGGCATTCTCAAGATGAATGTCATTACTGAAGACATCATGAGGTTGGCAGGCAGGTAAAAAAACTCTCTTCTCCTGCAACCAGAGGATAGGCATTTAATATTCTCGAAAGGATACCATCACACCCTAATCTAAAAATGCCCTGGTTGCATCATGTCTTATGAAGCAATGTGGGTATCACATGTCCAGTATCATCGACTGTGTTTGATCATTTGTAAGGAGACAAGTGTGACAGAGATCATACTCTCTGGGATATATTTAGAAATTAAATTATAGCATGCTAAGTGCATAGATAGCATACCAAGGGATGTGTATCATTTCTCTTTCTTGCAGCACCAGTTATGAAAGACATATCACAAGATTCATGTTTCCAATCAACATCAGTGTTGTATCATAAATTACAGCGAATATTTTAACTCCCTGTACCTTTAAAGGAAACCCCTCCAGGACTATATACAGTGTATTACTGTAAAATGAGCTGTGATAACTATAAATGTTACGCATTAGCAGCAGCCCCTATGAGCTGCTGTCTGTCAGCATACAATCATTAATACCATTTTCTCTTTCTGTATTATTTGAGATGTATTCATCTGTTTAATACTACAGCAAGCAGTATATTGTGTAATATACTGCGCTCTGTGTGTAATTATTAATTCCCTCATGATGTTTGTATGTTTGAAACTAAATGTTTGAATCATATAAATGTGCTTACTCATAGATGTTCCACATTTTCATGCAGAGTACTGTATGTCTCTTAGAATGCTATAAAGTAACTATTGTTACAGGTAGCCTGCAAATTATACTGTAATTAAGTTTCACAGAAACATGAAATTTGTTCCACAAACTGACAGAGGAAATTAATTTGTGCTTGTATGTATATTATAGGATATTGTACAGTCCGTGGTAAGAATACATGGTTTTCCAGTGTGATTCTTATCATAATTAAAGCTCTTAGCATCAATGAATTGAGAGGAGTTAACAGGCAGAGCTGATGTTGTCCGAAGTATATATATATTTAGACTTTAGAAACTGTCCCCAGGGTGAGCATGTAAGTGTGCAGTATGTAGTGAGATTGTGTGAGTGTGTGAGCATGGTGTGCAAAAGACTGGGTGTGTACGTACAGAGTGTGTTTGTGTGTGGCGCAATGTGTTTTAGGCTGTTCCAGGCAACCAATTGAGGTCAGCCGCTCAATAATTAAAGCGTGTCACTGGTTAGTGCACGAGCTGGGTCGACCAATCAGAGAGACTGATGTCAGATCAGAGTGAAGGAGAGTCAGAGTGACTGTTAAAAGAAAGAGAGAATGGGGGGATAAGGAGAGACAGAGCCTGGGACTGAGAGTAAGACAGATACAAACATTTAAAGATCGAGACTGTGATGTTTTCCACTCCTATGAACATGTTCAGATCTACATGCTTGAAATGCTGCTGCTCGGTGTCGTAGTGTGTCCTGCCACGTGCGTCCCATTTTTTTCACTTGTTGCAGTATAAATCGTTATTTAATCAGAATTTCCCAGCTACAGTGATTTTTTTGTCTGACATTATTACAGTATCTGAGGACTGAGCGCACCTTACAGCAGTTACCTGAGTTGAAGAACATCAGGTAAGAGGAGCAGTGCTGTGAACGCAAAGTTACAAGCTGCTTTTCTGGTTAAATGACCTAGACAAAGACAAGATACAATATTCTGGTGATAGCCTACTGTACATCCCGATGGTGGATTAGTGTACAAGCTGGTAGTTGGAATGAATAATGTGTAGGTCAAAATAATCTTTGTTTATTCAGTCTTTTTCATCCAATTTTAATATTTCAGATCTAACAGTGACTTGAAATATTGGTATTCTAAAATGTGATATGACCATTATATGTCTAACATTGTTTAATAATAATATATAAGTGTTTTATATATTAGGATATTAAAATTGAAACACTGACATTATTTGATAATGCTAAATTTTCTTTTATTAGCATTTGAATTAGCACTGATGTATTTGTCTTTGACTATGTTTAGTATTCTGAGGTTCAGCATTGGTACAGGGGACAACTGGTGCCTTTCTTTTGAACAATTTGTATTTCCTCTCTGTGTTTGCATTGGTTTCCACCAAAATGTGTAACGCTCCCGTCACTGACCCCAGAGGTAGAGTCAGCCTCTGGGCACTGCAACATGTGTACTGCCAACTGCTCCCAAATATGTAGCATGGCTCCAGTGCAGTACATGTATTTCCCCAGAGGGATTATTGATGTGTAACTTAATCATTTTGTATTACTGATGACCACCTGCTGGTTGTCCTAGTCTGCCTGCTTTGGACATTGCAAAGGCACGGAGAGAAAGGGGCACTGACCTGCTGTGTTGGTAAACACCCACAATGCTCGAGCTCCTGGGAGCAAGACACCCAAACATTACCAGCAGTGTCTGATGGCTATGAAAGGACGTGATCATAGGTGATATATCCATCTTAATGTGCTGCTGTAAGGTTGCTAAACTCACCAGTCAGTTACATGTAGACCATTGAGTCGGGGCTAGATGGACCATGAGCACAGCCAGATAATCACACCAGTGCTCAATTTTATATAATACTGGTTTTGTCAGGGCTGCACTCCAAGGCTCCAAGGTGCTGATTCTGCAGCTGTTGGCAGTGTGGGGGTCGGGAACTGGTCTACAAACTCTCCGGCATACCCACCGGCAGTAATATTCGCTGTCAGCGGGATGCCAGTGATACATCTTATTAATCTCACATTGTACTGGTTTGTTTGGCTATAAGTTACTTGTGTTTGGTTGCAGAGTCTGTAAATCTGACCTGTGAGCTTTATCCATCAGTTCTGTCTGCCATGTGTCATTCGTCTCAGGGTTATGTAGTCTATAGTCAAAATCTTTATTTCTTTATCCTCTCTGTGAGTGCGAGGTTACTTTCATTACTTTTTTGGTAATAAGATTACTCTGTAGCATTACCCTCGAGCCTCGGATGTCGTCTGGTGGATGTAATCTGATCGTAGACGTGAGCCTGATGTGAGCTTCTATTTATCTGGAAGCCTTTCTGGGCGATGTGAGTTCCTATTAATACTCCATGCAGCGGTTGCTGCCTGCCAGCCTGCTTGTACACACACACACACACACACACACACACACAGAGAGAGAGAGAGAGAGAGAGAGAGAGAGAGAGAGAGAGAGAGAGAGAGAGAGAGATTGGTAACCAGAGACTTGAGTCTTCTGAAACATTACAGACTGCAGTCCACTTCAGGCCCTGATGATGTCATTAGGGACAGCATATCATTAGTGACATCACTGCAAACAGGAAATGAATTCATGTAATAATGTACCAAGAGTAGGCAACTTGCCTTTCTTTCTTTCTTTCTTTCTTTCTTTCTTTCTTTCTTTCTTTTCTTCTGTAACCTTCTGTAAGCTCTCTACTTCGGAGCATTGTTTCAACTTCACGCCTTCAGTATACCTGATGATGGTACAAGAGAAAGCATGAAATGGCCTTTTTCTACTCTCTACCGTAAATTTAATATATTTTGTCTGTCTGACTTGGTCTTTTATTTGTTCTTTTCTTCATTCTTTTTTCCCAATGTATTTGCTTGGATGGCTGTGCTAATTTTACTTTCCTTAGGAAACCTCACCAAAGTAATTTACATAATTTTAAGTCAATGCACTGTTCATCGTCCAGTTGGATCCCTCTTGCCATCCTTCACACCTTCTTCGTCTCAACCTTTTGTTTCAAGTTGTTGAGTCTGTCCACTGATGTCTCTCTGTTCCCTATAAGCCTTCTGTATTTACTGCTAATCCTTTTTATGCTTCTCCCCGCCAGAAGCCCCAGTGAGATCCTGTAGATTTAGCCAGAGGTTGATCTCATGATTAGTATTCAGCTGTCAGAATATGTCAGTCAACTTTTGGAGGCCCCTCTCAATCCTCACCCTCCCACCCTCATTTCCCCCTTAAATTCACAATGTATACCTCTGCAGTGTAGTGTGTGTGTGCATATGTGTGTGTGCTACATCAGGATGTATGTAGCTGCATGGTCCTGAGGAGAGAGTCCTGTGTGCATTAATGTAGATACCAATCCACCCTCCTCCTGATTTCCCAGGAAGTCACCCTCCATCATCTTAAATGACATGAAAAGAGCTGGAGACAGATATATGCATGAATTAATTGGCTTGAATAGGAGTATTTAGAAGCTTAATCCATAGGGATTAACGCAAGCAGCCCTCTCTGGATTTAAGCTTCTGTGCGTTCTCAGCAGAGGATTGTTTCATTTCGCTCCCTCCTCCTCCTCCTCCTCCTCCTCCTCCTCCTCCTCACATGCCACCACCTTTAGTTCTTAGTCAGTGAGCCTCTAAAAAGCTGTCAAGTGTAGGATTAGCAATGTAGAATACCACTAGATAGCTAATTGGCCTAATAACCTATAAAAAATATGATGATGATTTTTATTGTGACATGTTTTAACTCCAGCTGGGGTGCTTTTGTTTAGTTGTGCCTTTCCGCCTAATGCACACAAAGACACCGCTGTTGTTACAGGATTAGTACAAACACCAGATAGATGATAGTCATTATAATCTTAAAGATTGGTACAGTATTGTGCTTGTTTGGTGTCCTGTTTATGCCTGCGTGTGTATTTGATAACAGCTGAGCTTCTTCTTCTAAGCAGAATCAGATGCACAAAGCATGAGCTGATAAATAAAGGTGGAGTTATGCTCAAGACAAACTTGTACTTACGATGTTGTGTCCCATCATGCCTGAAGGCAAAAGTGTTTATACATGCTCTGAATGGCCACCTAAAATAGGGGTGAAAAGACTGCTGTCACAGGGAGGGTCAAGATGCAGTAAACTCAGTTACGGTGTGCTCTTTACAGCCAAACCATACTACAGTGTTTTCCACAGAAAGATTTCTCCTTTTGTCCTCCCTTCACTGCTCTTTTTGCCTTTTTCCCTCTACTTTTCTCTACTCTTCTGCCTCTCATCTGTCTCCTCCATCCTCACCCTCCCCTTTTCTCTGCACCTGTCTGTCTCTCTCACCACCCACTTCTCCTCCTCCTCCTCCTCTCTCTTCTTCCACTCTCATCTTTTTCCATATACTGCTCCTCTACCCTTCATTTTTTTTTCTTCCTCCTTCATTTGTAGGCTTTGCACTGCAAGTCTATGAGATACTGAGCAGATCAATGCCTATAGATTGGCTCATTGGAAGCCATTAGTTATGGGTTCTTATAAAGCTAGTCATTATTGTGCTTAATCTTGCAGAAAATTAAATTTAGAGTTGTGTACAGTGTTTTGGTTAAAAGTTGTTGATTTTTTCCCCCTCTCATTCACTTACCAGCTGCTATTTTTCTTGCCTTTTTTGCATTTATTACTGTGTGTGTATGTGTTTGTGTGCACATGTTTAAGCCACCAAAAATTAATGACAACCTGCTGAAAGTACACATGCGCGCGCGCACACACACACACACACACACACACACACACACACACACACACACAAAGGTGCATTAGTGTCACTGTTAATAAACCATCATGCATCCTGGTCATGCCAGAAAACCCTTCAAGAAAACTGCCCATACAACAACATGGCTTGGCCACAGTACTGCAGACGTACAGCAGTTTTTTTTCCTCAGTGTTGGCAAATTTCTCCATTGTCAGAGCCTCCGTATTCCGTGGCTTTAATAACTTAAAAGTGATGGTGGTGTCATTTTTTTTTTCTCCTGCCACTTTGCTTTTGTTTTTCAAAGAGCACTGTGACTCTGCCCTGGTCCGGCTTTAATTTTCAGAATTGGTCATGAACTCTTGGACACTGCCCTTCCCCGACCCCATTACCGTTTTTGCCTCTACATTTTTTCCCCATCCCGCAATTGCACATCACCAGCAACCTCCAACCCAAGACCACAGATGTGACTACACGTTTAAGCTATGTCTGGGACAATACAACATGTTTATTGCGTGTTGTCCAGTCAGACAAAATTAAGGAAATGAAAAAAAAGTAACTCTATTTTCCACTCATTGCCATCTTTTGACCTTTTGCTTTTTGGTCTCACTCAAACTCCTTTTTCCTCACCATTCCCCTTTCCTCTCTCTTCCCTCTTTTCATCTCATCCTCAGCCTTCTTCTTTTAACCCTCCCTTTCTTGTCCCCCACCACTCTGTCCCTCAGTGTTTCCCTCCCTGTCCCTGTTCCAATTCTCCCACCCCTCTCTTTTACTCTCTTTAACCCCATTACCTCCTCCCCCCACCTGCCTCCTGGTCCCTGCCCTCCTTCTCTTGGTCTTCTCCTTCAGTTACCTTTCATTTTCTCCTGTCCTCAATGTCCCTGCTGTCTCCCCTCTTGTCACTCTTTCCTCATCCCCAGTCCTCTTGCCTCCCCATCCCGAATCCCCCTTTGCTCCCCCATACCCACATCCTCTCTAACTAAACAATAGATGCCTTGAGCTCTGAAAGATCACTTCCCATCCCACCCCAACACCATCAACACTGCCTACCCTCCTCCTCTCCCACCCCATGATGATATGCAGAGTAGGGCAGCAGCCTTCTTTTGTTTAGCTTAGCGCAAATGAAAATTGCTAATCAATTTTTACCCCCTCTTATTTCATGGCATGTAGTTCCTGCCCCTCCCCTGCCAGCTGTCATTGTGTGGTTGTGGTGCAGGGCTGAAAGCTTCATTAGCAGGAGGACAGCATGTTTTGCCCCTCAGCACTGTATTCATGGAATTACTAAAGATAGATAGGACATTGCCTGGTGTTACTCATAGATTTAGCACAAATAGATACTTCCTTCTGTCTCTCGTGTCAAAGGCATAGCACAGAATATTGTTTCATGGTGTTGTGATTATAAACAGGGATTTTTGTTTGAAGCCATTTTTGAACGCTATCCACTCTATGTACAACCTTATATATGTGATGTATTAAATGTATACATGTAACTGTATAAGCATATTTTTGTGCTCAACTCTAGGTGTATCTGTTTTATGCACTGTGTTTCTTATTTGAGCACCACCAAAGTTGATTTTGCATTGTCTGATTGTGATTGCTGATTTTACACTGCTAGAAATCAACCTGCTATGTTTCTTTATTAACCTGGTGTCACATGTCAGCAGCAGTTAACTTACATGAGACCACCACTTGACAGTACATACTGGCTTCATTTCAGCCGTTTCTTAAATTAAGAAATTCAGCCAAATCTTTCTTAAGTTTTAGTTCACTTCTGTTTTTCTTTTACTCCGTCACTCCCCTCTCTCTTTCTCATTTCCTTTATTGCTCAGTCTCTCTTTCACTCGCCATCTGTGCTGCCTACTGAATGCTTTTATTCTAGAGTACTGAACTATGGAGTAGCAAAGATGTAAAAATATCCAGAAAATGAAAGCCTTTCTATTCTGCATGAAGAGCACAGCCTTGCCCAGCAGAAATTGCTAGTGTGTGTATCCCTGCTATACACAAAGTATGCAGCCACGCAGGGGACACGTCCAGTCATGTAATAGGTCTCCACTGAACTTTACTTTCTTTTATTTTTCCCCAGCATGGTGATTGGCAACATCTATAGACTTATACAAAGGTGACCTTGTTTTCCTAGTGGAATATATAAATCCCTGTAGGGCAGGTGGACCTACGTGACCATGACCAAAATGAGCAAAACTTAATGTTAGGGCCACTCTTAGGAAGAAAACGAGTGTACCTTGATTCATACCAAACAACTTATGAGACTAACCAGCCAAAGTTTGCAATATATAGCATCAAACACAGTTTAAAACAACGACTACACTTTAAAAGGAGCAATGTCTGCCCTGTCCACTGGATTAACAAACACAGGAAAACAATCAGTTACAGTATAGTCAAACTCATTATATTATATTATATTATATTATATTATATTATATTATATTATATTATATTATATTATATTATATTATATTATAGCATCCCTTAGTAAGATGGCTACAAGACATCACCTGGTTTCACCTACAATTTATTAGGAAATTGTACACAGGCTACTGTGGGCCGTACCCAGAGCAGCAAAACTATTATCTGAACTAGTCTCTTGCTTTGATGCCTGCTTATAGACTCACTCCTGCTCCCCGGACCAGAAGCACAAACAGCAAACATCCCCCTTAACTCTCTGCCAATCACAGGTATGTTATCTCATACATATCATTGTCATAGGTAGCTGAAAATGACTGACAGGCCGTGAAACAGCTTCTAGACTTGTGTTATGTTCACTGACAGCCTGTAAATCTCAATAACTGTAATAAACAGTCTTTTTTTTTTATCTTGGCTGAACTCATATCTCTTAACACAGGGACATTCATGATGTAACACTGAAACACTAACATCTCATCCAGTCCATTACAATATTAAGGATAAGCATGTCTCCTGAATAATGATGAGGGACAAGTTTCCATGTAAATACACTCATTATTAGCACTTTAGGGGGAGCCATGACAAGGGATGTTTCTTCTTTGATTGAGCACTTTCAGCAGACCTGACATTTGTCTCCTCAGCTTTAGAGATGCAGCTAATCCAGGCACAAAGTGCACAGGTCAGAGGTCACAGGATGGCCAGTGGTAATGGGATGGAATGAGAGAGGTGGGACCGTTCCTTCTCTACTGCCTCACAGCTGATACTGATTTGATATGGATAGCAATAGAGACAACATCTTTTTGATTTAAAAGGAGGTCACTGATAATTTCAGTATGAACAGTTTTAGTTCTGTGATGCATGACCTACCTGATGAAACAGAAATGGTAAGAAAAGCAAACTGTCCAGCCCGTCATACACAGGTGTGTTTGTCTGTTTCAAACTGACAATCTCTGCCTATTCTGCCTACTGTGAGAAACAGTTGCCACTCTTATGTAAGAACATTGTCCACAGCCAACTACGACCAAACTCAAATCCACTCTTCACCAACTTTCTCATATACAACCCTTAATGCTGTACTTATGAGCAGCCACATCATGTTCAAATCACCTGTGTAGACCATATATTTGAACAACTTATTGGAAAGTCAAACAACAACATCAGTCCAAATTGTCTTTTGCAGTGAAAAACTGTGTGCACCTTTAAAAATGAAGTATACTTGAGTCAGGAAGTACAAGACCTGTGGAAAAAATAACTGATGTTTACAACATACAGTTTGTGTAGAAGCTTAAATGTATGACGCAGCTTGACACATTTTGTAAGGAAAGTTAAAGAAATTAGGAATTCACAGATTCCCACATTCATCAGCACCTGTTGCACAGAGAAACACACTGTCTACTTCTTTGATATGCTCTGATCAATACATCTTTCTTTTTCTATCCTCTTTCCATTTGATACAACACTGTGATTTTTAGGCACAACCTCAATTTTCATATTACAATATATCATATCAAAATATTGACAACTCTAATGACACTCTCTCCTACTCTCCACCACCATCTTGCTCTTGACCTTAAGTGTTAGGTGTCAGGATTTTCCTCTCATTTTCTCCCGTCTCTCTCTCTCTCTCTCTCTCTCTCTCTCTCTCTCTCTCTCTCTCTCTCTCTCTCTCTCTCTGCTTCTTGATCATATTTTTTCCATCTCCTTTTATTAATAGCCCGAGGATTTGTTTGTCACCCCACTTTACGGTGTCTAGTTGCCTCTTGGGTGCTATTAATAACACCAGTGAATACAAATACATTGATACCTCAAATCTAGCGATAAGAAGACACGACACCCTTAATTCAATCACACTCCCTGCTAAATGTCTCTTGGTCACAGGACCGAAGTGTGGCTGTTTGGTGTGTGCTTGTGCTTGTGTGCGTGTATTTGTGTGTGTGTGTGTCTGTATGTGTGTCTAGCAGCGGTAATCCAAGGCACTAATGGGCGCTCTGGCTTTTCTCCTTCAATGAGTATCATGTACCAGCCATAGTATTTTCATTGAAACCAGATCATACCCACCAATCACATGCGTTAACACATAAGTACCAGTGTCAAGTGCAGATCCAACATAGAACATAAATGGGGAGAGTGATTGAGGTCAATGAGCCTGAATGACAATTTGCAATAGTCATTTTAGGAGCCTGATATTAAATCATGACTGGAGACTCAGAACGATGTTGCATTTCATATATTTTGTTCAAAATTCCAACATTACTAGGAGATGTCAGGAGGTGTCGTTTCCATCTACTTTAACTCTGACACAGTGAGACAGTGTGATGACACAAGCAAGGATCAGGCTTTTTCCATTAACCTTTACACAACACAAACAGCTGTTGTGTTGTAATTGCATGTACACTAACATGCTTAAAAATTTGTCCTATGACTAAAAGTTGCCCACTTACTTAAGTGAAACATACTGACCTCCCCAGATTGACCTCTGATGGTCCATTCCTCCACGTTGAGTCAAACTGGAGACAGGTAATAGACAGGAGTCTGTGGATGACCCAAGAAAAATCAGGGAGGTCACTCACATACAACAAAGGTCATCTTTGAAGTCAGAGGTTACAGTCTCCTTCCCAAAAAGGAGCACATGCTATTACAACTTTGATTCCCTGGTAAAAGCTAAAAAGTGGACCTTGAGTTATTTTGTCTCACTCTGGATCTCTCTTCCAGTGTGTGTTTATATGCGGGGTAGTGAGCATTGGCAAGTGGGAATGAGTGTGTAAGCGTTCTTTGTGTGTGTGTGTGTGTGTGTGTGTGTGTGTGTGTGTGTAGACGTGTATTACTATATTGTGGGGACATAAATCTGTTTCACAGTCACTTTTTGGAGACTCAACTTCCTTATGGTGACAACACATGAGTTGCCATAACATAAATCATTACATTAGTGGACATGTAGTGGCTATGGCTATGGTAAGTCTCCAGGAAACATGACTCTCTCTCTGTGTGTGTGTGTGTGTGTGTGTGTGTGTGTGTGTGTGTGAGAGAGAGAGAGAGAGAGAGAGAGAGAGAGAGAGAGAGAGAGTGCAGTGTGTTTTGAGCCTAGTGGAAAAGCAGGAAGAGTTGCTAATCCATGTGGCTGGCCGAGCAGAAAGGCCATTCATATTTATAGCTGACTGAATCACATTCTGTCATACAGATGTCCAATACTGAGACCAGGAACAAGAATAACTTCACAGCAAGATAGGAATATGGGTCTAGAGGAAAACTCAGACCAGAGCCATATTTATAGCCTGCTGAGTCACTATTTGATACAGAAAAAACTGTACAATTGACCTAAATATGGTTCACAAATTACCTAAAACCAGTTTGATAATCTGCTGGGTCACTCAGTTATCCAATCCCTCTTGAAATGAGTGACAACGGCAGACTGCAGGAACAATGGAGAAAGCCTACGTGATGGCAGCATGGAAGTTTGTAAGACTACAAACAGAAAGCAGGAACCTGGTACAGGCTGAGTCAATCAAGCAGCATGCTTCCAAACATACTTCTGCTTAAACTTTCAACATGAAATCATTCATTATAACAATGAAATGTGTTGTGAATAAAACTATTCATTCTGTGGTTTGAGAGCGACTTTGGAACTTAACATCACAGCCAGATTTTACTTAAAGCAAACATGGTATGCAGTCAAAAATGGCTATTAAAGGAATGGCAGCATTAAGTAGTTTTCAAATTGGCTCAGCCATGGTGGTTCCTGCTTTATAGGAACATGAGTTTTGGTGAACACAAGCCATGTTCAGTCTCTCATGTTCCCTCAATGAATGAGCAGGCCGTCGTTACTGACATATTGCCTTTGTTGCTCAGAAAGGTAACAGCATTTTTTAACCTGCTGCATCACAGCCGTCCAGAGGTACCACAGGAATGAGTAGAACTGGACAGCAATAGAGGGTCTAAAAGTGAACTGACGCTATGAGTGGTTATTTATAGTTTCCCAGGTCACATTCTGTCATACATATCAATGCTAAATTGTCAGAAATGCTGGGAAAAAGAGAGAATTAGGAGTTAAAAGTTAAAGAAAACCTGTATACATATCTTTATTACCTGTTAGCCTTCAATTTTAGAGGCAAATCTTGCATTTGATTGTGTGCATGTAAGTGTTTGTGTGTGTGTGTGTGTGTGTGTGTGTGCGTGTGCGTGTGCGTGTGTGTGTGTGTGCGTGTGTGTGTGTGTGTGTGTGTATGCTTGTGCACCCTTCTCCCATTGTATTAGTCAGATGAAGTATTTTTGGAGAACAGACTGTTCTCTCTCAGTGTGACTCCAGTCAGCGTGCCATCTTCATGAATCATATCACTGACCGAGATACGCCATTGTCTCTGCTCACAGAGATATATATATAAATACACACACACACACACCACACACATACAAAAACAAGTACTTGTGGACTTACACAACCTCACACATCACTTACACACATCTTTATTCACATATATGAGCAGACACATGTTCAGACTGCTTCATCAGTTATATGACTCAATTTCATGGTGGATAAAGTCTGAAAACATTCATGGAAACTTCATGAAAGAAAGCATAATGCGCTCTCTTCTTTTATTGCATGTTTTTGTTTTGTTTTTTCAAAATGTTCATAGTGTCACTACCTTCCATTTATAGATCCCTTGGTCTGCTGTTATGTTACTACTACAGCTCTGTTACTGTACTACTTTTGGAGATTCGCTGTGTATTCATTTAGGTTTGGCCAAAAAAAAAACACCATGGTTTTCTTCTCAACCTGTTTCCAAGAAGAAGAAAGATAGAAATATTAATAATATTGCATGTGAACATCCTAATTAGGGCACTACTCTGAAAACAACATTATGTTCAAAGGTAGTTTTTCAGGACAGAATTACAGAATATAGATCTGTAGAGAAGTCCCCAAATACTGTCTATAGATACAAAAGAGCATCCGGTTGCACAAACAGCAGTTCATTCGATCTATCATTATATCTTATTTGGGAAAGAAACGTATGCAGTATACACTTTGTAAGTTCGTATGTACTGTATACTGCAGATGTGTACATCCCTATTTATATATGTGTGGGTCCATGTGTACATATACTGCAGGCCTAAATTTGCATAATACTGTGTGTGCATATGTATGTGTTTGAGCTACATACACAGTCGGTGGAGAGTCCTAGTTTCAAAACTGTCATTAATTAGCTGGAAGAAACCACTGTCAGCATCAAAACCGACAGAAAAAGAGGGTCCAGGGGAATATTTTACACACACACACACACACACACACAAACAACCAATCCTGTTACCACTTCCACAAATAGGCATCAAAAAATGATGCTGGTTGTTGGTTAATAAAATGTTTAGATAATGTTTAAATGTATTAAAGATAGTTGGTATAATAAGGGGTTAAAAAAAGCACCAAGCTGTGTGGTTAAATAGGCCTAAATGCACAATACCCTTGAGGAACAATAAAGACAGATACAATCTCTGTTTTATCTTAGCATGTTTGTCAAAGTTAATTCATGTGATTGCTGGTAATGCAGTTACATGTTGGAATAAAAGCCAGAAAGCCACAGAAACCAGTTGAGACTGGGTATTTATCACATTATATTTTACAAATGCGATTTACATCAAGTAAAGGCAGTAAGTCAAGTTCAAGAGGATAACTCCTAACAATGCTCTGGAGAAAGAGTCATACATCGAATCACTTTGTATTTATCTGTCAGCTGTGGTGGCGGGGCCTCTAGAGACAAGGAAACACACATGCACAAAACAGCTGCACTTGCACTGCATACACAAAGCACACACACATACAGATAAATACATGCAGCACGAACATACAGTATACACACACTCTCAAACAAGACCCACACAGGATCTCTTCAGTTATGGTCCAGAACGGCAATTATTTCATGTGTACAGTATGTGCGTGTTTGCGTGTGTGAGAGTGTGCGTGTGTCCCTCCTCTCTCCCTTGAGGACTCTCACCTCCTCAACCTGTCTTAACCTTTCCACCTTTGCACATTCCCCTCCTGACTGAAACTAGGTCTCCCTCTTCTTTCTTTTCCTCTATTTCTCCCATTACTCCGTCTCTGGCTCTTGTTCTCTCCACTTCTTTTTGTTATATAGTTATTTCCTCTCTTCATCTGTATTGAGATACCCCCCTCACAGTACCCCCAGTGACCCTGTCCATGACCACTGACCTCAGGGGTAAATGCAAGGTCCCACCTCACCAGGAAATAAAGACATTAGCTTCCTCCCGCTGTCTGACCCCGCTCACCTCCCTGGTCTTCCCTCACCCCTTCCTCCATATCCCTCTCCCTAAATCCCCTTTGTACCACCTCCTGTTCTGTTTTCTTTCCCCCCTTTCAGCCACCTCTTCTCTTACTTGTCCCACCATGGTCTGCCAGGCAAAAATGCTGTTTCAAGATTTTTTGTCACTACCAATATTTTGCTTTTATTAAATTTTGAAGAACAAAAGTCAGACAAGACAAGCATCTCATTCAGGTGAGGTTAGTAACTCGATGACATACAGAAGGTGCTTTAGAAATGTTTAGCATTTGCTGGAAAAATCAAAAAGCTGCTGTCAAAATTTGGCTTGGGCAATTTTAAACTTATGCACCGTTTTAACATTTTTTCATGTCTTTTAATTATTGGGCTCAAGACTCAATCCAATAAAGTGATAAATATTTAGATGTTTGTGCCATAGCCTGGTTACAGGACAACACAGAGGCTGTTTATTTTTTTTTTTTAAAACGGCATGTGCTGGTTGAGAGAATCTGTCTGCTATAAATCTCTCTGCTCTCAAACTTCTTTTCTCTGCTGCTTCTCAATTACTTTATTGGCATGACTCATGCTTGATACAGTGTTGTTAAATCAAAACTCTAATTTTTCTGTATGGAGCGTATATGGGAGAAACGGGACGTTACATTAACCTTTGGGTGTGTATGTTTTTCTCGCTGTTGCTCTCCGAGGCTCTTTCATACTGTAAAACTGGTTTCTTGGTTTTCCCTTGAGAGATGCCCCGTCTGCTCTATATCTCTCCTCGGATTTCAGCACACTTTCTGCTGAAATCATAGTCAGACTTCTCTGCACTTTTGTCTTACTGAAGAGTTGAAAAATGGGTTGTGTGTCAAAAGTCTCATCGTTCTCTATATCAAGAGATGCTTTGATGGAGTAATGGTCATGGGTGTTACCATTTTGCTTGTTAATGAGTGGTCAAAATGGTTTTTGCAATGACTTGTCTGTCTCCAAAATTCCACAACAAGAGATGGTAGCACCTCTGCCGTCTGACCTCTAACTTTAGACACAACTTGTTCTCTCATGTTGCAAACTCTAGACCAAACTGTCTAAGATAATAAGGGTAACATATTAGAATTCTGTTTAAGAATGGATCGCTGCTTTCAGCTAGCTAACGACTAACTCTAAATTAGTTGGAAATACACTTTGAAGAGAAAAAGTGTTTGCATACAGTTTTCTGAGGTGGATTGTCTTTTTTGTGTGCGGTTGAGGGTATATATTTGAATCTTCTTGTGGCTGCTTGTGTATGAGCTAGATGGTTTCGTGCTCCTTTGCATGTCTGTCTGCATCATTAGTGTGTTGGTTTTTCATCCACAGAGTGAAAAAGAGAAGTGTTCCCAAGAGATTACTCTTCCTCTCTCCCTAACTCCCTTGTTCCTAAGAAAAGGTGAGAGGAGAGAAAACATTTTCCTAGTGCAGTTGTTCACAGCAGTAACACAAGTCAAGCATGTCACCTGCGTGTAGCGCTTTGCTTTATGCATATTCATAACTTCTTTCCATCTCAGGATATAGAGCACAAACACAGACAGAAAACAGCATACACACTGCATCTCTTTTCCCACTTCTACTCCTCTCAACTCTAAATCCTGCTCACTTCCCTTTAAGATGTTTGTTTGAACTATACAGAAATAGGAAATATGTACTTTTGCTACTGCAGGAGAGTAAGTAAATGCTGGGCAGAGAGTGAAAAGAGGGAAAATATAGCCAAGCAAAATAGAGGATTTTTTTCTTTTTTTTGCCATAATGACTAGAGCTTATTGTTTAAACAATGACCCAAAGTAGCATTATGGCTTAAATTTGCAAGAGTGACAGCATCAGAAAGTGCAAAGACCCACACCTTCTCACTAAAACACATGTCCCACATGTGCATAAACTGAAGGTAGTTCATTTCTGGTCCCCCTCAGTCATATCTTTTTATGCAGCGAGTAATACTCTAGTCACTTTGTCCATGGCCTGGTGTCCTTGTAAACTCCAAACAGTGTAGAGGAGTAACTTTGCCTTGTGTCTTCTGGCATACAGCAGGACTAACTATAAAACCCAAACTTCTCATTTCATTTTTTTTTTTTTCTCCAGCAGAAAGCTGCAGTCCAGCAATCTTGTGGTGCAGCTTCCTGTATGTGTTTCTCCTTGGCAGTGTAAAGATAAAATGCTGTTTAAAGGGTCAGATCATAGTGCAATGTACCCTCACTCCATACTGGCAACTTCAGGAAGATGAGCTGTGTCAAGAAAGGTTGGAATCAGACAATTTCATAGCCTTCTTCTGAGGTGGGCAAAAATGTCAATGGTATGTGAAGAAAGCTGTGAAAAGTATTAGGCACATCTAAAGCATTTATTTAAAAGTCTTTGAATGACTCAGTATTGAGGCGTAGACCCTCCAAAATAATCAGAAGAATAAAATCTTGAATAAAATAAAATAAACAAATAAATAAAAGGAGATTTTACCCTTGGAAAAGCAAACCTTCCCCTGTTATTTAATATTTTTTAGTGGTGGACTGTAACTAAGCACATATGTAGAAATCTGAGGTTCTTGTTCTTGACTTGAGTATCTTCATTTTCTGGTACTTAATACTTCTACTAACTACATTTCAGAGGCAAATATTGAGCTTTTCCTTCCACTACATTTCCCTGACAGCTTAATTACTAGTTACTTTTTATATTATAATTTTTATTCTTCTTCCTGTTCAGTGAAAACCACGTACCTCCAAACAATAGTAAAACACTGACAGGGACTATTTTTCTGCAAAATAAGTACTTTTACTATTGATAATCCAATATACATAGCCTCCGTTTTGCTGATAAAACATACATTCATAGTTTTACTTCAGTAAGGTTTTGAAGGACTTTTACTTGTAGTGAAGTATTTCTTTTATTATCTGAAAGCTGTTCCATTGATCGTTTCTTTGCCGAGTCGTTACAAGTTTTCAAGTGAAACAGCGCCCCCTAAATTGCAGTTGGTCAGCTCGTGAGGTGAAAGAGTATTTCACCTCCAATGGCCATCACGTCATCCAGCGAGGAAAAGCCAGGTGATGTTGGCATCCCCTGATAGTTATTTATATATTCACTTATTTTAAATGGACCGCAATTGTGAGTGGTGTTTACTGCGTTGGGAAGCCGGAAAATAAGTATTGTTGTTTGGATTAAATAACCGAAAGTTAGCAAGTGACAGCTAACGTTAGCTTAAATTACATTAGCTAACGTTCACGTTACCTTGCATGTCCATAACTAACGTTCCGTCGCTAACGTTAGCTAGCTGCGAAGAAAGGTGGATGTCACAAAATTTGGTGAAATACAAACTGCTCAAAATGACAAATGAATGTGGTACCTAGTTCGCTAAGTTACTTCAAGACTGGACCTGCACTTGGGGATAATAAGGGAAACTTGGCCACTTATCCTTGGAGCCAGTGGTTAAACATTTTAACGTTACCCCATGAAGGACCCTGGTCTGCTGCAAATACCTGTGGGTGGTAAGTCAAACACAACCTTACTTTGCTCATTATCTTGGCATGTTTTATTGTTGAAGTGTGATTTTTGATTAATGCCAACTGCGAATTCGTGTTGTCGCGTTCGTTAGGCTGATTTGTACATTATACTGAGTTGGTAGTAAGTTTTATAATACTCTTGCATTTATAGTTTATTTCTAAATGTTAAGTTGATAGAGAAGAGAGCCGTGTAAGTCATCTATGCAATTTAAAAGTACTGTCTGAACGTCAACCTGTGGTTATGATATGTGCTTTATATGTTGGACTGTAAATCTTGAAATCTGAACTGCTTTACTTTGTAAAGAAGTAAATGCAAGGACATGTGTCCCACTTTATGCCTTTTTCAAATGATCTCCCTTACTTCACTTCCTCACATTTTTCCCAACTGCCTATTCTAGATTCATTCAGTTTATCCAACTACCTAAACATTGTTTACAGTGTAACCCCATTTGCCCTTAATAAGAGTAGCCATGAGTACAGTATGACTACTGGAGAAAACACTGTCATGGATCACATCACAGGCCAGTGGGAAGTCTTTTGAAAGCATGCACACCTGCAGCCTGTATACAGTATATATTCACAGTGTGTGGATGAGAGAGAGACAGAGAGAGAGAGAGAGAGAGAGAGAGAGAGAGAAGGGGTACAGTAAGGTCAGGTTTGCAGGAGAGGTTTTCTAGCTGTGTATTTGATTCGGTTTCGTTTACAACAGATGGGCCTACTGTGACCCACAGGCAAATATATGTAGCCCCCCACCCCTATTCACACACACAGACACACAGACACACACACACACACACACACACACACACACACAAACACACTGTTTGCAGATTTTCAGGTTCAGAGCATATAAGTATAATGATCACAGTCTCAGTGCTTTGTTGATAGTAGGCTGTTGGTAGGATACATACTCTAATGTAAAGACAGACTTGTATCTTAATTGAATGGAGACCTACTGTATTCAGATAACAGCTAATACTATAATTTGAGGACGGTAAATTAGGGGTGTCAATGAATATTCTAAATTTGAATATATAATCAAATTGTAAGAAAATCCAGACTCCACTAAATGTGCTGCATGAGTCACAAAACAAGAGCTTCCATTGCATTCTATAATGTCCGGTGAAAATAATTCCCAAGTTAGATGTGAAAATATTTTGGCTCTACACGCTGTTTTATCTTGCTGCTTCTTTGATGTCCGTCCACTCTCTTTCACTCCTCTCCGGATTCAGTTTATTTATTAAGAGCTTTTACTTTGACTAAACCGGAGTTGGTGGTGATTGTTGAGACAGTGAAAGACAAACCAAGAAGGTTTGGGTGAGTTGTATGTTGTTTCTGTCGGCGTGTGTGTTTTAAACGATAAATTTGCTGTTTCTGTGAATGGAGTCTGGCGTCTTTGGCAAGAGCGATATAGTGGCTGTTTCTGGTTAAAAAAAAGGATGTTACTCTTTAACCAAAAGATATCCTGTAGTGATCTTTTCAATAATCTTGTCAAATGAGAATCTGAGACTGTCAGTGGCAAAAACAAAAACCTTCAGTTGACGTTTATTGATGGTGCACAATGCCTGAAGTGATTACATTGCAGCACTCTCGCTCAATGCTGAAAAAACTTCAAAAACTGTCATGTCTGTTAGTCACTTGGATACAAAAACATGGGAGGATAGGGTCCATAATCAGATAATGATGACCAGAATTTCTCCTGGTAGTCGGGCACATGGAAACAGAAACTCTGTGCACAACGTCGCTTTCATTGATTCAAAATGAAATGTAGGTCAAACCGAACCGTGCAACAGGATATAGGCCACTATTTTATTTTCTTATTTTGTAATGAGTTGGTATGTAGATTTTTTTTTTAAAAAAGATGTTTATGTTGAAATTATGTACAAACAGTATTTCTCTCATCTTGGTTTGCCCTCTTATGGACATAACACTCAAAAGAGATATTCGAATGGCTAAAACCCATGTGTGTTTTTTTTTTTTGAAGGAACAATTAAATGTCATTTTTTACCTGTTTGTTCATGATGCAGATGTGTTACGGATAATTTTGAGACAGTGGTCAAGTTTTACTGTTGTTTTACACCTGGTGGCAAGTTAATGTTTCCTTTATACTGAAAGAGCACATAGACTGAGACTCAGAAATGAAGGCCCTGAAAGCATATTTTACTTGCCTCAGTGAAAACATACTAAGGCATCAGTGGCCATTTTTGCCACTTTAACACCATTAAACTAGAGGCCCTGGACTTTACTCCAGAGACATGGATGAAGATCGGAGCAGTTGTCATGTTGAGGCAATTTGTGTGGATTGCAGACACCCACAGATAGTCCTTGGACCCACAGGGGAAAACATTCACACAGTTACCATGATGGTTAACACTAAGGGTCAGGTCAACACAGGTCAGCAAGCAGAGTAGGAGGAGAAAGCTGGGAGGGGAGAACAAAATGAAAATGAAGAGTTAAAGTGGAGAGTGAATTTTAGGAAAGAAGTGTGCAAAGAAAGAAAGGGTGGGGAAAGGGTAAGATGGATGGATAACGAGAGAAATTGGACAGGAGGTAAGACAGAGTATGTGGCTATGAATTAGTGGTCGATTTGGGTTTTTCAATGGCTGATGCCAGTATTTAGAGAGCAAGGTGGCCCATGGCCAATAGATAATGTAGATACCTTTTTTTTTCTGCTTCAATCTGATAAATTACAGAAATTTGATAATAATAACAAATGAGACACAATTGCTGAACATAAATGAACAGTTATGGACATTTGAACATTCTATAATACTAATGTTATTGTCTGCGTTGTCTCTGTTTGCTTAAGCAGATCTGCACTCTGTCTGCAGTACACTTATTTTGAATAAAAAAATCTATCGACTAAATGAAGTCCACTCATAAGCAAAAAAATACTGAAAACACTGATTAGATAATTAGTCTATCAGTATTTATCAGAGATAATATTCAATCAGTAAAATTAATTTGACTTTGATCTGGACAAAAACGTAAGTGATTTCTCTGTATCTTTGATTATGGGACAGCAATTGAGTATAACATTAAATGATGCTATGATGCTATGCTGCTAAGTGATAAATATATGAATCTACTGATTTGCATGATAAACAGTATTCTGCCAGCAATCCTCTCTTGCCTTATTTCCAGAAACAGTTTTGTACATTCTTCATAGCTCTCCAATATAATGACCTGTTCCTCTTGACTGAAGTAGGCGGTTTGCGATTGGTCCTTTTTGTGTGGACTTTGACTCAAATGCCGCACCAAACTCTCCCTTTTATGGGAATGCGCATAAAGCCTGGCTATGTTGAACTTGCTTCGTTGTACACCCCTCAGAGATGTAGATGTGTGGGGTGGGGAGTGTGAACTGAAGGGAGAAGCAGGGTTGAGTATTTTTTGAGTAAAAACTGAACTTAAATGGAGAGTGGTGATGGTGGTGGCAAGCTGTTTAACGTCGTTTCAATATCTCCTACAGGTGTTCAATTGGATTGAGATGTTTTGACTGTGAAGGCTGTAGCGTATGATTGTCATACCCATCATACCATTCAGTGATCTCTTGAACACTGTATGGTACTGTATCTATATTTGTTGTGTTTCTCCTCTCAGTTTTTCCTTTAATTTGTTACCTGTCTGTAATTGGATTACTCTCCCACTGCCATTGGTGACTTGCTGTTGCTTTTTGCTTTCCTGCCATGTGCAGTCAAAGCAAATCATCTTGCTTATAACCTAATTTGCCTGTGTTGCTCATATAGAAGCATTGAAACTGATAAATGATGAAAAAAGTCCTCATAGTTGCTTTAAGGTTTTTAAAGGAAGTCACATCTGTGTTCCATTTCAGTTCTTAGCTCAAATGGTTTAACAAACCATCATCTAGTTTGATTTCTACAACTGTAGCTTTCCATTTTTATTTACAATGTGAACATTCAAGGGACAATAAAGATCTCACCTCTCTGTTTTGCAATTTTGTTTTTGCACTCTTACTCATATGCTCACGTCTCCTCTTTCTTGCCATCTTTCTCTCTAGCTGGTTGTCTTCTTTTCTTTCATCTGCAATGCCCTGTCTGCCCTCAGCCACAAACCTCTGCTTATTAGAGAAAGAGAGAGAAACACAGAATGATGGAGAGTGAAGGTGAAAAGATAGAAAGAGGGAGAATGGAAAGAAATATAAAGAAAATTTTGCTTGTCAGGATTTCTGTGTGTGTGTGTGTGTGTGTGTGTGTGTGTGTGTGTGTGTGTGTGTGTTTGTGAGACTGAGAGGAAGAGAGATTTTTGCTTATCGGACAGGAAGTGGATCTCTTACAATAGCATTCTGACGTTTCCCCTTCTCTAATGTGGAAAACTGTTAAGATTCCTATTCCAGATACCATACGTGCACACACAACACACACACACACACACACACACACACACACACACACACACACACACACACACACACACACACTCACGTCACAGCGGTGCAGATAAGATGCAGCTGCTGTGTTGGAGACAGAATCACTGAGTCAGCCATATGTATTCACAAACTTAAGACAATCACTAATTCACACTCACACAAAAGCGCACGCACACACACACACACACACACACACACACACACACACACACACACACACACACCCCAACGTACACAATTCTACATGAGGCTTGCATACCTCACATACAGTTTCATATTTGCTATTCATCTGATGCTCCAAATACATTTATACACATTCAAAACACAGAGACAGGAAATGAACAGACAGGTATAGAGAAAGAGATTTGGTTTGTAGAAGATGGTGGACATAATGAGACAGACAAAGAAAGAGGAGCTAAAGAAGCTAAAGAAAGAGAAAATGCATTGATAATAAATAAAAATAGTCCAGAGAAAAATATTGGATTAATTGGACTGTCTGTATGCCCTCCATAAAGTAATAAATGCTAATTTTTCTGTTTTATTTCCAACTCAAATGACTGAACAGTCATTAAACCTGTATCTATTTCACCTGAACTTCAGCTTGTAAGATCTGTCATCTACCTTTCGAGGAGAAAAATTCCTCTGATATGCTGGAAGTGATGCATAATCTGTTTGATGCGTGATGTGTAATAAATAGGAGAAATCAGAGGGATGCATGGCATACATGACAGACATGACATATAAGGAGATTATTAAGATTATTCCCTTCAGATATTAAAGGTTTCTATCACCTCAAGCAAAATGATTTTTGGCAACTGAATTATCTCAACAAATCGGGTTAGAATGAGTGGGAACTTATTCTACAACATGATTTCTATTTAGTTCAAAGCCGCCCACATAGCATAATCCAAAACTACATGTTAGATGTGCAAAGTTGGAGAAACAGCTGGTTCCAGTCACTATGCTGTATTCCCATTTCCAAATGTTCTTTAAATGATAACCTCGATGTTACTTAAAGCAGCTACAAGGAATTTTCATTTTGTGTTGATTTCGGCAGCCCCTGTGTTTCCACGTCCTCATGCCTTGAACTGGCATTTGTTTTGGAAGGGAGTTAAAGAAAGACTATTTTTAAGATCCTATTTATTTTTTTTTAACAGCTTTTTGGTAATGTATATATTTGTGGCAATAGTCTGTACACTGACAAGGCCAGAGGGCATCCATAAGATCAAGGGTATGTATGTATGTATTTGCAAATGCTCCCTGCTGGTGTATAAAGCATGGACTGTTGTACTTATACACTGGGACTTTTGAATTCTTTGAATTGAATATTCTTTTTTTCCCCATGTACAAATGGGAAAAAAAACCACAGCCCCAATCCACATGAAATGTATACATCCTGAGGTTATGTTGTTTTAGGCCTCTCATCCTCCATAATTTCATTGGAAATCAATAACATGTCTTTGACTGTTGAATAATACTATAGATGTGAAACAGCAGTCCCTTTTTCTGAAACTTCAAAATCCCTTCCTCAGCAAATCATAAGCATTCAGCTCAGCCATAGAAGTCAAATAAATGACACAATAAATTGACGAAAATACAGAATTCAAGAATTTGCTTCTCAAAGGCATCCCTGTAATTGGAATAATAATAAAAAATATAAAATACAGATTGACAGAGAGTGAGACATCTAGATGGTGTACAGAAAGATAGAGCTATGATGCAAGAGTAAAGTTGTGTCAGAGAAAAGGAGGAAAGGTGAGACAGAAAGGCTGACAGCTTGACAGTCAGACAGGGAGGTAGACAGAGGGAGAATACTCAGGAAAGTGTTGCTCTGGCTCACATTTTCTATCTCAGTAAACTGGAATGATCCCTCTCTAGTCCAGAGCTGTTAAAATTTTTGCGCTGTTGGTCATGCTTTGAATCATGTTAAAATCATGTCTTAGACTCTATGGTGAATTTTTTTCATTTTAGGACCTAGAGGTAAGTGATTGTTTTAAACTTCATACTCACGAAGGAGTGTGTAGCTCACTTATATGGGGGAATAAAAAAATATTTTAAAATCAAAAAAGAAAAATATTATCATTATATACCAGCAGCAGGAATACGATTTCTTTTCATTTGAATTTATTACTCAAAACACATCTAACATCAGACTTTTACTTGGCCTTTAAAATTTTTCAGTACCAGAAAAACTCTGCAAGACCAGTTTTCTCAAGCACAAGACACTTTTCCTATACAGCTTCAGATTGTTGGGTAACTGATTTTACACATTCATCAACATAAAAAAAAAACGTGTTGCACTGTTTCAGCTACATGAGGGGAAAACCAGCTTTCATTGTCATCAGCCAACGACACAGCACCAAATATTGTATGTGAACAAGCATTAAATACTCTTTGAGGATCTGACTGGTATCACCTTCTTGCCACCACAAAAAGCACAGATAGTTCACATCAGATTTTTCCACTCTAACCTGATCGAATATCAACAAATATGTCATTGAGGAATGCCACATAATCCTGCTTGAACTGCTGGTCTTAATGCATTTTCCTTTTTAGGCTTTGCAGGCACTGTACTTTCACTTGGCAGTTGGTAGGCATGTTGACCATGGCTCTCCTGAAAGGTAACTTTAGGTTGTCATGTCCATCTTGTTGGACTGCCTGACTGGCCATGTCCAAAAACACTTTGTCCTCAATTGACATCTCTGTCTTTTCTTCAGATGCTGTTTCATTAAAGTCCTGATTGTACCGTGAGATCTGAAGCTTTTCCAGACTTGCAACTGATATCCTGTTCAGAGTCACTCAGCTAAAAGCTTCTACCATTGCAGCCCAAACGAAACATAATTCATACCCTAAGCAATTACATGTGCATGCAACGAAAACACGCAAATAGCACACGTCAACGTACTGCATCTGCTGATTTCACCACTTCATGCAAACCACACAAGCCTAGTATCACATGAAAGCAGAGAGTCTGATGATCACGAAGATGTCTGCCTCCTCACTGTGCGACGGAAACTTGGCGAGCTAGCAGCCAAAGAGTAGCAGAAAAAAACTTTGCTGAAACGTAAAGTATGTCTTACCTTTGCTGTTTTGTGGTCAAAAGTTATATTCCCCCTGTCTCCTGTTACTCTGCGTTAGTTTGAGATCAATCACAAATGTCCTGGTTGTTTACATAAAGAGGAGGCGGTTTCTAGAGTGGAGGGAGCGCTTTTCATGCAATATACTATCTCTGGGGTTACTTCCTTCTGGGTCGTCATTGGTGTTTCTATGGTGAATTTGGGTGCTGCCCCTCGATTCTCTTGACTCTGACTGGACGATTGAGGTGTCAATCATCAAAATAGACCAATGGGTCGCTGAGCTATCGACCAGTGTAACTACGCAGTTATTTTACCTCATTTACACGTGAATGAGCAGAGCGGTCACAGATGACTCTGCTGAGCAGCCCGAGGTGTTATTTTACTGTTTTTTTTGCATTTTGTCCTTTTATGAGAGCTAAGAACAATAGCAGAAAGCAGAAAAAAGGCTGAAAAAGTATTTTCAACAGAGAAGTTTCTCCGTATGCTTGGACGAGATAACGGCAAAATGAGCGCCTGGACATAGCTGTGTGACCTTTTTCTCGAGTAAAAATTCAACCAGATACATTGAACGGTGCATACTTCATTTTTGTTATGACGATGCTACAATTATATTAGGCCCCTATAGACCTATATGTGCAGCATTTTTTTCAATGACGGTAATGAAACTGATACCATTGCTATTTTTAGATACCGTGGGATACCTTATTACCGGATTACCGCCCAACCCTGTGCAGTAGCAATTAAACATACAGGCAAATATACACAAATTTTTTACTGTTTTTGCTGTAAATACTGTTTTTATACTATAATATTTTAACAATATAATAAACAATATAACTAAGTATATATACAGTATTTACAGCAAAAAGCAGTATAAAATTTGTGCAGTTTTAGATGATAAGTGCAAACCGTAGACCGTATGTGCAATGTTGCAGTAGTGCAGATAATATGTAAAACACAAGAGTTTGTGAGGTTGGTGGATTAACTGTTTAAGTTACTGTTGTACAGTGTGATGGCTCGTGGCAGGAATGATTTCCCGAAGCGGTCCTTACAGCATAGGGTTCTTACGGGAAAGGGGCCTTCCTTTTGGCTATTAATGATCACCAGAGAGCCTCTCCGCCACCTTGGCTGAATTGTCTTTGACATCAATGTGCAGGACACTTGGGTGAGCTTACTTCCACACTCTACAGGTGAGCCAATTTTTATAGTCTTTGCGATGTGGCCTGTGGAGAGACAGCCAAAGCATATTTCCTTGGTCTTTAAAAAGCCCAGCTTGATTCTGTGTGCTTTCTTTAAGAACTGTTTACACATTCCCTGGAATTTCCCCTCGTCGGACAAATAAAGGAATATTGAATTGAATTGGAATATTGAATGTCCAGTGTGTGTCTATAGCCACAAAAGAGGTAACTAGGCCCAGGCTCTTTTTGGCAACGGTCACACTTGTGACAAAACTACTGCCAGAAGTTTAGATTAATATCCAAAGTTTTCCTTCAGTAACTCCTTTGCTCTCTGGTAGCCTCTATGTGGAGACGCTTTTGACATGCCTTTGAGCTTGGCCTTTTGTAAACTGTATAAGGAACTGCAGCCTGTCTTGCTGATGTCCATTTTAGTATCAATCATGTTTTTAAATTGGTGAATAAATGACTTATATTCCAGAATGTGTCCATCAAAGAATGGATTGCTTCCTTTTGGTAGGGTTGACAGAAGTTGTTGTTTCACAAGAATTCTTGTTAAATCGTTTTGGTTCTCAAGACTTTTGATTATCCCCCTTAAAATCCCCTTCTCACCACCCATGGTGGGTGGTTTGTCTTTTTCCTCAAGCCTAGGTCCTTTACCAGAGACCGGGGAGTTTGAGGGTTCTCCGCAGTATCTTAGCTGTTCCTAGGACTGTGCTCTCCTGGACAGAGACCTCAGATATCGTTCTGGAATCAGCTGAAGCCACTCTCCCAGTTTGTGGGTCATTGCCCCCAGTGCTCTGATTACCACTGGTACCATTGTTGCCTTTACTCACCACATCTTGGCTAGCTCCTCTTTCAGCCCTTGGTATTTTTCAAGCTTCTCGTTTTCTTTCTTCTTGATGTTGCTGTTGCTCAGGATCGCTACGCCTAACACTACTACCTTCTTCTGTTGTTTGTCAATCAACACGATGTCTGGTTGGTTAGTTGCCACCATCTTGTCAGTCTGGATCTGGAAGTCCCCCAGGGTCTTGGCTCAATCATTCTCCACCACCTTAGGAGGTGCCTTCCATTTTGACCTTAGGGCTTCCAGCCCATATTCAGTACAGATGTTCCTGTGCCTGCACCTGGGGTCCTGTCTGGTGTAGTAAACCCCTGCCTCTTTTGATCTTGTACTGAGAGCCTGTTCCTGTGCTGCCATGATTAGTGCCTCTGTGCTGTCTTTCAGTCCAGCCTTTTCCAGTCAGTGGTAGGATTTCTTCATATCAGCCACTTCTATCTGGCGGTGGTACATACCATGAAGTGGCTTGTCCTTCCATGATGGTTGGTCCTCCTCTTCTGCATTATCGGGTTTCTGTTGCCTGAGGTACTCGCTTAGCAGCTCATCTTTGGGGGCCATCTTCCGAATGTATTCCTGGATCTTAGTTGTTTCATCTGGGACAGTGGCTCTGATTCTCACCAGTCCTCGGTCTGCTTAACGTACAGTCTCAGGGTGCTGGATTTGGAATGAAACCCTCCATGCATTGTGAGGAGCTTCCTTTTCTTTATCAGTGGCTTCTATCTTCTCCTCTGGCCAGCTGATTTTACCAGCAGGACACCTGATGACTGGCAGCTCGTATGTGTTCTTTGCATTCAGCCGACTCTTCAGGACCTGCCTTACTCATTGTAGGTATTTTGCTGTGGCTGACTTACTTGTTGCCTGTGGTATCCCAAGGTATTTGTAGCTGTCCTGAATGTCTGCAATGCTACCTTCTGGTAGTTCAATGAAAAATCATCTTTCTAATTTTATCCCAACATGGACGTGCAAAAACAGCTTCTTGGACTAATTATTGTCTGCTGTCAGACTGACGAAAGTTCAGACCTGCTCTTGGATACAGGATATTAAAAAAAGAACTATTTGGATATTTGGTGGGATTGCTGGCCATCACATTGGACAGGAATGTCACTCAACTGCCCCAATGACACCAGTGTTAACTGACACCAGAAATTTCAGGAGCAAAACAAATACACTTGTTTAACTCACTCTAAAACACATTTTTGACACCACAGACACATATTTTACAGCAGTTTGTTCAGTCGAGTCAACTTTATGTCACAATCTAAAAACCTAGGCGATAGGAATCATGCTCTTTGAGTAATAACCAACAGTTTAAGTGGTGCCTCTGAGATTAATGTCTGTCAAATAAACTGTCTGGCCTCAATTACTCTGTAGAGTTAAGATCATGCAAGTCCTTATACTAAGTCATTTCTCAACAGCTTTCTTCCCTCACTAAATTTTGCCCCTTAAAGTTATGCCAGCATTGCAGTCAAATTCCCAGATGCTCATCAAGCAGTAGGGGTGAGCTTCAGCTTCTCAGCAGCTAGCAATCACAACACAGTTTCTTCAGAAATTGCATTCTCTACTGCTCCTTTAATGCAATTTTGTAACTGTTGGGGGGACAAATACGGTAGAGCTAAAACAGTGAATCAAAAGTTTTTATCAACAAGAACAATTTACCTAGAATAGACAAGAAAAGCTTGAATTCAGTGGTGTTCCCCTTTACCCATGATGAAAGAGAGATCAGGTTTTTATATGTACCACAGTGGGGTCGACTATTGTCTGACTGATGAACAAACAGTCGGGCCATCCTCTAATCCCAGTTGGAGTTTACACACACACACACACACACACACACACACACACACACACACACAGACAGAGCAAAATCCCACTGTGTGTGTGAACAAACACAGGATGAAAGGCAAGACAGCGAGGGGAAGAGCACATATAAAGAGCTGCTGTTTTATTAATGAACCTGGAAACAGGCTTGGGATTCTCAGGATCTGTTTGTGTGTGCGTGTGTGCGCATCCACACAACAGCAGAAACCAGGCTGGGTGCCTGGACTGTACTAACACACATACACGCGTGCACACTCACACACACACACACACACACACAGTCTCTAATAAATTCACTCTAATTCATTCTCTCTTTTCTCTGGGGAAGAGCCAGCAGTTTGCCTGATCCAAGGAAGCTTCACGTTACCTTCACTAAATAATTGATGCTCTCTCTCTCTCTGAGTTGCACTCACTTGCTCTCTCTTTCTGCTCTCTGTGTATCTGTCTGTTTCCTTTTTTCTTTCCCGTCTGGTTCTTTTTTGTCCATCTCTATTTCTGTGTTTCTTCTGTCTGTCTTCTCTCTCTCTCTCTCTCTCTCTCTCTCTCTCTCTCTCTCTCTCTCTCTCTCATATATCTCATTATGTATTGTCTCGACACTTCACTTCACACACTTCAAATGTTGGTAAATTTTAAAAGAATAGCCAGTAGTTTGGGAGATGACTGCGTCATAAAAGAGTTTTTTCCAAGCCAAGCCCTAGGTGTGTATGTGTGTTGTTAGCCTTATGTGTGTGTTTGTGTCTGAGAAGCACAGAGGGAGACTGAGAGGTTTATAGGGTGAGAGATCTTCTCAGGTCCAAATGTCCCCCTCAAGAATTGAAACCACAGAAAAGTGTGTGCATGTAGATGCACAGTGTGGGTGAAAAAGATTTTGTGTATATGCATGTGCACTTCTTAGTGTGTATGTGTATCCGTCCGAGTGTGTGGGAGTATGTGTGTATGTGCATGGACCTTCTTCCCCCACTACCACAGGGATCTGACCCCACTAACCAGGGGTTAAGTGCTCCTTCTCTCTTTCTCTAACATTCATCTTTCCCTCTCTCCTTCTCACTCTGACATGTTATTCCCATTTCTATATTTCTTACCATTGCATTGCATCTCTGTCTCATTTCCTCCAGATGCTCACCACTCACTGTGTTCCTGTAAAATTATGAATGTGGAAGACATAGTAATTTTAATTTAGATTTCTGCAATCATGGCTGTCTATTTATGTAATGTGAATTTGTAAGCAGCTGCAATGCTTAACAATTTTGCAAGCTGCCATTAGGAAGCATACTGTCTCCAAGAGTCTTCACACAATGACCTTTAGAATACGAATACACAGACTTTTTTCAGATTAAGCTTCTTCCCTTTGCAGTACATGGATCCCTAGTTGCTAGTGTAGTTTGCAAGCATAGTTTAATGTCTGATAGAGGACGTTAACTTAAACTTGTAAAAAGCAGGTTTTACCACTTCTAATTTGAAATGAAACATTTACTATGACATGATTTATGAAAGTTGGATGCCATTTTTATTTTTATGCTTTACTTAATTCTGTTTTTACTCCCAGGTCCTAGTCATAATGAAAGAACAAATGTAATGCCAAAGGGACTCTAAGTCTGAAACAACCTAACAATCAGTACATTTTCATGTCTTTAAAATGCAGCATGCAAACAATTATATAACAAACTGTCATAGTATGTAAGTAAAGAAATAATGTCAATGAAATTGAAATATTAATGCAGCATAATGTTGTTTTTGTACAACGTACTATATTTCAATTGTCCCAGTATTGTCAGAAAGAAACAAATTACCTGTGTTTGTCCCACACTCCTCAACAAATCAGCTTGATTTTACGGTATATGCTGTAATATTTTGTATAGTCAAATATGTGCTGTAACAAGCACTAAAGTGAAAGCACTGTACTGTACTACCACTGCTTCCATTTGTGTGTGTGTGCATGTGTGTGTGTGGCTGTGTGTGTGTGTCTGAGCATGTTTTTGTGCTAGTTGGTTCTTCGCTGAGAGACTGAGAGAGTCAAGAGTCCCTAATCCTTGCCATCAGAGACTTCTCAACACACACATACACGCACAAACACGCACGCATTCATGCACATTCTTATCAGCTTGCCCAGTGAACCATTATGATGTGTGTGTGTGTGTGTGTGTGTGTGTGCGTGTGTGTGCGTGTGTGCATGCATGCACGCTCAACGTGTGTGTGTGCGTGCATGCATGTTTGTGCATGCTGATGAGGGGATACCAGTCCTCCCATGACAGAGGTAATCCTGTTCAGTGGCAGGTCTGGATATCCCAACTGGTGTGTCTGTGTTTGTGTGCATAGCATAGCAGCAGGTCATAGAGCCCAAGTCTACTGTCTGCTTGTCTGCCTGCCACTCAGTGTATTAGTCTGTCTGTAAGCCAGTTTGTCTGCTCTACTGTCTGTGTTACATTGAGTCAACTGAAACATAGACTTGAATGTTTAAGGCTGGAATAGGCAACTGAAACACATGACTTCTGGTTATGTGAAAGGGCTGCTGATTGTGTTAATCCTACTGAGAATCAACATACAAGGTAATCAGTTTAGAAACCGTATGGCTCTTACACTGTAGATTGTGGTCTGTGTCCAGTCCCCAAGCAACAGTGGACATTAGTTGCTTAGTTGAGATATTACTCTTTGAGTATTAAGGTGTGTGTATGCACACAGGGACATATTTTACATCCATCAACCACATATCCAGTATTTCTGCAGCTGCAACTGACTGTATATATGTAATGACAGGTGAATGAATGTGTTGGCATGTTTTTGGATGTTCAGAATGTGTCCATGTATTACATGTGTGTCAGTGTTTTTGGGAGCAAATTGCAAATTTGTGACCTTCCGTGTGCATGTAGTATAGATGTGGAGTCAGTTGAGCATGTTTTCATGTTATACTGTCTAAGCAAGTTTGCTTACTTACATATTGACATGTTTGAGATGGTACTAGGTACGAGTGTGGATATTTAGCCATGCTTGCTGTTGTGTTTTGGGAGCATTACAGTGACTGTTTTCAGGACAACAGCAGGGGGCTAATGGAACAGCTTTGTTGGTTTAAAGGAATTACCAGCCTCCTTCGCCAAAATCAACTCATAATCTGCTTTACTGGCACCACTAGGCTCACTGCCACACCACTGACAGTACCTACCAACACACACACACACACACACACACACACACACACACACACACACCAGTGGTGATCAGCCAAACACCACTACAAGATGCTAACTCTCTTGTGAGAACAGAGTGAAATGAAAAAAGACAGGGAGAAAAAGACAGTGAGAAGTGAAATACCAGTAAGACAATAGGAAACGGAGAGAGGTACGAGGTGAGGAGACAGAGTGAGAGAGGAGGGCAACAATTGAAGAGTGGGGGTGAAACACAGGGAGAGAGGGGGAGAGATGAGATGCTGCAGGGTTATCAGTGATTAACAGTTCCACCCTATAGAACGTTGGGTTGGACTTCAAAGAAAGAGCTGCTTTTTGTTTCCAGGCCTTGAGTGTAACCCTGGTAGGAATGTAGTGTTAATAGACACACACACACACACACACACACACACACACACACACACACACACACACAAATATGCTCCAAGTTTAGCAGTGAGAGACAGAGGGAAGCACGCAAGGGAAGATGGGAGAGATTGAAATAAGGAGGAGGGTGAGGGTGAAAATCGAGAGAAATTGTCAGAAGACAACATTGGGAGAGGAAGACAGAAACGGGGAGATTATTAATGTTTCAATGAAGAAATGTCATGTTCGTGTTTATGTGGTTAAGAGGAGCAATTCAATCCATAAACCTGCTGCGTTTTGCAGTGTTTAGCTTGTCATTAATTTAGCTTGTGCTTTCTTCTTCAATTGAGGAACGACCAAGCAAACAACTTTATGTCAGGAGAAACCCAATGATAAAATTGAACAAAAACGCTGCATTGAAACCAGACCATGAGCACAACTGAAAGTACGAAGTGGACGATAGGAGAAACATAAACAAAATATTTGAAATCCATTTTAATTTTTTTTCCCAAAGTGAAAGCTTTATTTATGGCTTATGGCTCCTGATCACACAAATACTTGACATGAAAACCAAGCTGCATTTTGTTCACAATAACTGTTCTAGGTTTTCCTCAGTGTAGTTGTGGCAGTTCTGTCCAGATCTGGTTTATTCTGATTTATAAGATGTACTGGATTCTTGCTGTAAAAATTGTGCATCTTCTAAAGGTCAGCCTATTGAGATCTCAGAAATTTTGACCACAGTATGTTTCTTATATGGTCTCACCTCGTCCCATAGGCATGATACATATTATACCTTTAAAGCCTAATCCTCTCATGATCTCTGGAAAGCACTGACAGAAGGCCTCTTTAAACTATCTCGAAAGTTACATCCCATATACATCTTGTATTAAAATGGAGTTTCCAGATTCGTTAAATGATCAGATGTAGCCCTTTAATGTGTTCTTGTTATCCTCATTGTGGATACCCTTTACCCTGCATGTGAAATCTTTGAGGTGGTGGTAAATCCGCCCCAGACTACCGAATCAGAGTTTTGTGAGTTGTGAGTGAGAGGGAAATTTATAAACTTGTGAAACTCTAAGATACATTTTTAATTGTTTGTTCCCTCTTTTGAATTCTGCAAGTGCAATACATTAAGTTATTTCTTTTTGTGTATAAAAAATAGTGTCAGTTTGTCCCAGTTTCTTGCAGCACTGGCATGTAGACTAGATCAATTAATATGCCTTGTCAACAACAGAGTCAGCTGCACAGATGTGTAACCACATTGTTGCACACGCAGTTATTTCTTACTGTATGTCATTTGTTTCCCACCCATATTGCTTTCATTTTTTTTACACAGTCCTGTTGACAAAACAACACATCCTCTGATGCTTTCATGGCACAGAATGGACACATAATCAGTAATTAAACGTGTCTCTTTCAGACCTCTGACTTGTTCGATGTCTTAATGTGAACAACCTCTATTTTATGTCAACTAAAAACAAGTAACAGTCTAAATGTAATATTGTGCACAGCTGCCAGTACTTTGTATGGAGTGTGTAAACTCTGAACACAATGTGAGCCAGACTACCTCCAGGTGTGGTCAGGCAGATCCAATGACATTTCAATAAAGACGCATTTACACATTGCATGAACATGCGTTATTCCTTATCCAGATAACGGGTCTGAATACAGATTGCGTTTTAGTACTATATGTAAATGGGGTCTTAATGTTGACGAGAGGAAGACAATATTTTTATTCATAGTTCTGACTCATTTGACACGTTTTAAATCAACTTCATGTGGCGTAATATGTTTGGAAAATCAACAACAGAGAGCACTTTATATCCAGTCACTTTGCAAATACAGAGTAAAAACTTGATCATCAGTGGAGCCTTGGAAGAAACATCATCACTTTGACATAGAAAGACTTTATTTATCTTTGTTAGAATCTTCACCATTTGCCAAAATGGATGGATTTTGCCTATTGTTAAATAAGCACAACCCACACTGTATAAACATAACCACAAAAGTGAACACATTCTCTCAGCACAACCACTCACACACACACACACACACACACACACACACACACACACACACACACACTCACACATTGTCTCATAACAGACTCACCATATACAGTACACACATACACACACAGCAGTAAAGTGCTCCGTCAAAGTACAAAAGTGGAGCAAGAGAGGGAGACAGAAAGAGAGAGAGAGAAAGGCAGAGGTTTGAGATCTGAGAGGAGAGAAGACGAGAACAATGGCTTTAAGTCTTGACAAACACTTAGCCGAGGCCTTCAGACTAACACTTTGGAGCAGACATGTCTGCCTGCATACCAATAGCAAACACTGTCACTCCCCATCTAACTCAGAGGCTTTTGATGTTCTATTCACAGAGATAGAGAGAAGGAAGGTGAAGGAGGGGATGGAGGTAGAGTGAGTGCAGTGAAGGGGATAGGGGAGAACATGAAGAAATGAAAAAATAAAAGAAAAAAGACAGAAGGAAAGAATGAAGTTGGCTGAATGAGAGAACGAAGTCAGACCTTTAATTTCTTCAGCATACTGTAGCATTGCTGTCTGACCCTCTTTCCTCATTTTCTTTCCATTTCCCTTTGTTTCTTTCTTTCTCTCTCTCTCTCTCTCTCTCTCTCTCTCTCTCTCTCTTTCACTCTCTGTTTCCAACAATATTTAGATCACAACAGTGAGAATAAGTGACACAGAGAAAGAAGAAGAAGAGAAAAGCAGAAGAGGAGGACAGAATGGATATCCTGTCCATAATATCATGGTACATAATTTTCACTCTTGAGGTTGCCTCTGTGTTTCGGTTTCCCTGTCTTTCTTGAAAGACATACGGCAGACATAGGAGGGTGATGACATAGATGTAACCTAAGGAGTAGCAGAGGGTTCTCAAGTGACAGGGGGTCTCAGTGTGTGTGTGTATGTTGGAACCATCATTGGCCATGCATGTTCAACCACCAGATGAAACCAGAGAGGTGCTGATTCAACTCTATGGTCATTATAAGACAGCATTGTGTGGTGCTGGAATTGTATTGCATTATACAGAGATGTGTTTCTGTTATTTAGCCTACCTTCACTGATATAACTGGACAACACCGCAGACTACATCAAGGTACCCCAAACTGGTATCTGAGTGTATTTTAAATGGAGTAACATGCAAACTATTGTATGTGCAAACATGTAAACATACATGTATGCCATTACCAACCACATCTCTTATCTGTCGAAGTGCACAGGCACTGGCAGGCACAAACAGACACACACACGCACACACACACGCACACAACCTCCTCTGCAAGTTGATAAGTGTGTTAGGAGGCAGGGAGAAATTATTAATTATCAGGCTAATGGGCACCAGGCTGAGTTCTGCTTCATTAAGCTCTAACTGTTTGTGTGTGGATGTTTGTGTTTGTGTGTTTGTGTATCAGAGGGCGGGGAGACCTCTGAGTAATACACAAAGATAGGTGCACATGAATTCGCATACACCCAGACACAGGGGGGTTTGTTTGCCAACCCAACGACTGCACAACACATATTGACGCATGCAAACACACATGAAATTACTAGAATTTGTATACACGTAGAAACAAAAATATGAATATAATATATATTTTCTATATTTTAGAATATTCAATTTCCAATATATAATTGTGAAATTCTGTCTATGTTAGACTTATATTGGGGAGTGGTAATTTTGGTGGAAAATGACTCTTGCATTGCTTAGATTTGCTCATGCTCACCTTAATTTCTCAGATAAATGAGCCTTTTCAGTACTGAGAGATGGAATCTCAAGTTAAGTCTTCAAGTTTTGGCAAATGCTTTGCTCAGTCCCCTTCAGTATCAAAAACCACCAACTGAAAATGCAGTACATCAGTGAAGTGTACCACTTCTTGTGTCTAGTATGTACGTGTGTTTTGTGCCGTTGTAGTAGTGCTGTGTTGAATGGTGATGCAGTTTGCTTCCACTCTATCCCTTGCAGGGCTGTGCTGCCTACAGTATGATAAGTAAAACCAGCGTTGACGTTAATCTGTCTCACTCCCACTAGGAAAGACAGATAAGGAAGCAGAAGGAAAGGCAGAGGGAGGGTGAGACAGTGGAGGGAGTCAAAGAGAAAGAGTTACATTATAATTATTTGGATTTACATGAAGCCATAACATTATTTTAGCTTACAATATGAGGAAAACAAACACTTTTCATTTTTTTATGCATTTTCAGAATATTGTGTGGCATTTTGGACAGTTGGACAGTTCATAGTTCAGTAAAGGAGTAGAGAAAGGGAAAGAGAGAGACGGGTGGGTCTGCGGTCAGATTCAAATCATGGAATTTGCAAAAACATGGTATCTTAGACCTTTTGGCCACCAGAGTGCCTGTTTTATAAACATCTGAAATAATTCCATGCAGCAGTATATGAGCCTGGTTTTGAACATCAGGAGTGCACCATGTAATAAGAAGTTACCCTGTGACAGTGTGCTTTAAAAATAAGAGCAAAAAAAGTGTGAAAGAGTGAATTCAGTTAAGTCTCCAAGTGAACAGTCTACCGTCGATCTACAGGTGACTACCGAAATAAAGGAAATAGAAAAAAATTTCAAGTTTCGTTTATTTGGCATTATACAATGCAGGATTACACAATGACATTCAGCTGTAGCCTGAATTAGACCATAATTTACAGGAAAAAATTGTAAAAAAAAAACAAAAAAAAACGTACAAGTAGCATGAAAAGTTGTTTTGCTCATAGTCATTAAATTTGAGAGAATACTGTTATCCACTGCCTCGTCTGCTAGGATGAGTTTAATGGTACAGTAGTTTGGACAAAGAATTCATCATGCCAGTTGACACGGGGTTCCATATAATCAGGCATTTTCATGTACCTCCCTCTCCTGCTGCCATACTTTTGCTGACTTTTTAAAAAATTTCATCAGGATTGACTTGAATATGAATCTAAAGGCCTGAGTCAAACTTCCTGTATCAACAGTGTGCATGACAGCCTTAAGCTATTTGTGATTTTTGTGTGTGTGTGGACACATGTGTTTCCCTATAAATAGTACTGCTGGTAACATAAGCAGGGGCCCAGGCTCAGTGGTTTTTCCCATTGATTAACTGGCTGGCTAATGCACAATCATCCCCACCACTCATGTGTGTGCGCGCACACACACACACACTATTGCACTGAACTAATGAGAGTTGGTTAAGACCCCCTAGGAACAACCAACCGCCACTTTACCCCTGAGAGAGACAAGGGGTGTGTGTGTGAGAGAGAAAGAGAGAGTGAAAAAGAGGTAAAAAGGGAGAGGCAGAATATGTCAGATAAAGTGAGCATGAAGAGTAAAATAAGGAGATAGAAAAGTGGAAGGGACAGAGCATGATAATCGCACTAACATAACAGCAAACAGTGTGATGGAATAAATGCCGTCCTGCCTTCATTTTGTGCGAATGTGGGTGTGTGTATGTGGTTAATATGCCCCTGAGGGGTGTCCTCTTGCTGTCGATGTGTGTATCCCTGTGTCTGGGTGTATGTGTGTGTGCTAGAATTACCCAGAATGCTTTAGCGATTGACTGGCTGGCTAATGGCGGTCTCTGTTTACCTCTGATGGTCATTGACTAGGCCTTCACATCAATACCTGTTTTTACAGCTATTCTAGAGCTCTGTGTGTGTGTGTGTGTGTGTGTGTGTGTGTGTGTGTGTGTGTGTACTCACTGCTGGTAAAAGAAATTACCTGTACTTGGTAACTTCAGAGTAGCTTAAAAGAACCCCTTTTGTCATTTCTTCACCCATCTCTTCTTTGCCTTACCTTTTACGTATCATGTCCATTTTCAAGCTGTCGTCTGTCCTGGTCAACATGTTTCATTTACATTTGGAGGATTTTTTGCAGTTTCATTGTTACATAATTGCAGATACTAGGTATGAATAAGGGATTTTTTTTCGTTAGCAAAGGTGCTGCTGATTATTGACTGCAAAGTGAACCTACAATGTGATCGATCACTCGACTTGTGAGCTAAGTCAGATCCTAAGACATTGTATCTCCACATCAATGCAGTGACCAGATGGCTGTATAAACAAACATGTCACTCGTTTAATATGTGGCCTTTGCTGACTGATGCACTGCAGCTTTTTTTTAGGTTTGATAAGCCTAATATTACATTTCATAAAAATGTAATTGTAATGCAGTAATCAAATGCTGTGGGAAATCGTATATAATGTTTTTCAACCAGTAGGTTGTTCACAGTCAGGTGACGTTAAATTCAGACGGAGGGCCAGAAATGAAAACTGCAATGGATGAGATGAAGGAAAGTTCTTACTGGGTTAGTTGATATGAAATTATGAGAGAAAGGTACACAGTGAAAATCAGAACATATGTTGAAGGTGACCCTTATGTTCTGAAGAGGGGCGATTTTTCAACTGAACTAAAAGTTTTGCTGCTACTGAGGCAGCAGTTATAACCAAATACCTGGTCATTCAGACGATTAGATTAACCTAGCAGCTAACTTTTGGCACTGCAGTGCTGAATGATGATGTTAAGCTTACGGTTGTTTGTAAGGCTAACCGCTGGTAAAGGTCCAGTGAAATGCCACTAAGATGTGGATCATCTTGAAACAAGTCAGGGTGCATTATTTACATTTAGCTGTCTCAAGTGAAACTGTTAAGGCTGATTTAACAAATGTTAGTTGTGTTACATGTAGCCATTACTATAAATCTATCACCATAGATTTAAAACGATACCTGATTTAACACCATTTCCACCATTAGCCGACTGGGGCCCTCCCAACCGCAGACAGTTAACAAGATATTTTTTTCCGGTGTTTTTTGGTCAGTCTTTTGCATTTTTCACCCTTATGACCAACAGCATTCAGTGCTCAATAAAAGCTCCTCCCGGTTTCTTGGTTTGATTGTTTTGAGTAACCGTAAACAACGCCAAATATCGTCATTTTGAGTGTGTGTTTTAGTGTTTCCGGTGCAGAAAATCACTTCTGGCCCTCCATCTGCAGTTTGCACTACAACAAAAGAGTTTACGTGACAACAACCTATGAGGGCAATGTTGGAAACTATGATTGAAGTTGATAAATAGTGTCAACTTCAGGCACAGCTTCATGTAACCCTTTTGTCTTCCTCCTCTCATCACCTTCTCCATGTACATTTTTGTAGGCTTCTATTCAGTTTAGTCCTCTCTCCTCATCATCATGGCTCTGCTTGGTTTCACTCTACTCCTCTCTGAGCTCCCCTACCTGTCTCTTTACCTGGTTTCTGTTCTGTTCTTCCTCTGTTGTTCCATTCTCTCCTCAGTTTGGAAAGGATTCGGTCTCACAGACACTCAGCAAGACTATCACCACTCCACCCAGGAGACCACTCATCTCTCCCTTCAACCCCCCCACCCCCATCTCCACAACCCCCCCCCTTTTCCCCATCCATCCATCTACCCATCTATCCATCCATCGATTGCCACTATTCCTGGACTCCTGTTATCCCACTCCTGGTCCAGCTCTGGTTTCCCTTTCCTTCCCACCACTCTGATGTGTGTGTGTGTGTGTGTGTGTGTGTGTGTATGTGTGTGTGTGTATGTGTGTGTGTGTGTGTGTGTGTGTGTGTGTGTTTGTGTGTGTAAACCTCAGTATTGCTGGCTGTCTTTTTGAGTGTCAGATTTGATAAATTATGAAATTAGCCCCAGCATGACAATCCCAAAAAATAAACATTCATTTTCTTTTTCTTATTTAATGTGTGAACAAGAATTTAATCTAACCAATACATGATCAGTTTTTATCTACTCAAAATACATGATTGCAGCACGTGAAACAGATACAGGTGCGCACACACACATGCACACACAAAGATGTACTTTCCACTAAATGTGACTCAATTCCATGCTCATTAGTAGCAACAGTGCTCTTGCTGCCTAGTCACCTCTAACTGGTCTAAGTGGCCCAAGTATTGATAATCTATAAGAAATGGTCAATTCTATGAGAAAAGCTGACTTAATCAATAGTCTGATCACTCTGGTAAGAAGTGAGCTCTTTGCTCATTCATACATTCATGTATTCAATAACTTAATAATTCATTTCACTAATACAGATTTTTTAAATATATACTTTTCAAAGTGTTTATGCCATTTTTATGCCTTTATTGGGGAAACTTAACTCAAATCAGTGATGTTGGGGTTAGTGGTCAATGCCTTCACCCTCCAGTGAGGTGCTGCTTCCAGTTGTCAGTTATCATGTTAATAAATTCTGAATACAGGTGCATTAATCAGTACGTACACTACATTATGACAGTCTGTTTAACTGGCCCAAGATTTTCTCTCCTCTCCTCACAGTAGGTTCTCCCTCCTCTCTCTAGCCATAGGAGTGAACAGAAAGCTGCGTGGCAAAGCAGAAGTAGATTGTGAATCTGTGTGTGGATGGTAACTTATTGCAAGGTGTGATGTGGCTGGGTCTAATTGTCTTTCATGTGAACACCACAAAGGTTTTTCGCAAGCACAGGGTAAAGAGAGAGGACACAGAAGAAGAGGGTTTAGTAGCAACAGTACAGTGGAGAAAGAGTAAACACTAAAAGAGAAATAAATGGGAGAGAATGAATTGTCGGGTCTGGCAGGGCAGTGACCCTCTTTCATTATTCTTGAAATTAGCTAGTGACATGCTGTGAGGGACATTTTGTTTTTTCTGGAATCACCACCTTCCTCTGCCCTGCCTGTCACTCCTCCATTCAGAAAAAGTGGATTTGGGTAGTGTCAGGGCTATTTTAATTATTATTATTGTGGACTAACTCTTTGCACTACCAGTCTGACCTTAACTCTCACCGTAACCTGTACCAGGTTCTTGATAACACACCTAAAAATAACACACATCCCCCTGAATAGAGGAATAGAGGACCAGCCACAATTTTCTCTCTTTGGAGGATTTTCCTCACTTATAGAAAATCATCTGTCATAAACACAGCAGTTGTCGTTCTAATACACTGTGTGAACACTGTGTATGTTCCTTACTGCCTGCCTGGCTCTTTAACGCGTGCCTCAACTCACCACGGTAAGGGGAATTTGTTTAAAAAGCCTGGTAATTGATGCAGGGCTGAGAACCAAGAGAAAGGCTGCCGCAGGTGATTAATGCACACAGAATGTGTGTAGCATTTTTTCTGAGGCACTTTTAACTGGGCCTCTTAAATGACCATAGTGAAAGGGAAAGAGAGACACAAAGAGCGAGAACATGTAATTCCCCTATTGCTCTCATTTTACCTGTGTGTGCATCTGGGTGTGTTTCTGCATGTGTGTTTTGTGTGCCGTCTACCTCACTGTAGCTATTAAAGTAGGTGGCAGCTGTGTAAGACACCTATTAATTAGTTGCTTTTGTAAAACAGAAAAACATATGTGCATTAAAAGACACAGACCCTTTGAAGCTGGTCATAGGTTAAAAGTTGAATTAGGATATATGTTGTTTTTATGAAAATGTTGCTGTTGTTGCGCTGTTGGTGGTAGAGAAACGATGACCTCTTGTTTTGTCATAAAACAGTGAAGCTTGTGTGGAATTCAGTCCAGTAACATGCAATGTTAATACAGTGTAAAATAATGATAATGATTAATTGATGCATATTTGGAGACATTTTTTTTTTTAATTCTTTTATTGTATATCAGAAAGAGGGAGCTCTGAAGATGAGCATGATTTATTTTAAGCCCTTAACATCATTAATACAATATTGTATCAAATATTAATTAGGGAATAGTTCAAGAAAACATGGGTGAATCGGGGGGAAACGGGATGTGATTTAATGTCATGAGTTAGATTTCTTCCCCCAATGTGGTGTATATAGGACATACAAGAAGCCACCGAGATGTAAAAACTAACAAAAAGGGCATTAATGTTCTGAATATTCTGTGTCATTGGACCTAGTCCTCTGTGCCTGTATTAGTGTCCATGTCTTTGCTCGAGCAGTAGATTGAATGCACTTCCACATACCTCTATGGAAATGAAGCGACATGCACACACACACACATACACACGGTAGGACAATCAGGTCATTCCAAGGTAAAAGGACTTAGATATAGTGAAATATTCATACTTTAAAGGTAGTGTGTGTGTGTGTGTGTGTGTGTGTGTGTGTGTGTGTGTGTCAAGCTCATGACTGCTACAAGCAGTTCACTTTAATTGAGGTCCTGATGCCTCAAGCAAAATGCTTAGGAGAAAGATAAAACCTGCACAGTGGTGGGTAAAAACACACACGTCTGCACACACGCACACACACTAACACAACAATGTTGACCTTAAAAACTAAATAAATAAAAGTTGGTTATCAGGCAGTCAGTACTGATACAGTATGATGCAGGTTGCTTGCTGACCAGTGAATGAATCCATTATTAATGTATTAGTTATTAATTGTATTTCACATCTCTTACCAGGGTGAGGATAATGTCACTCACTGGTTTCTGGGTTGTACTGGGATGTACTAAAACATGCTATAAGCTGATTTCTCCTTTTTTCCCCCCTCATCCAGAAAATAAGGAAGTATGAAAATACATTTAAAAGGACTATATATTGCCAATTAAGTGTCACAGGCTTTTCTAGCACAAAATGAATGTAATCTATTAAAGCTGCAGAAGGCAACAATGGAACCACTCATTGGTACAAGCAGCATGACAGTGAACATAGAGAGCCCCGTGTGGAGCAGGGATGTGTTCATGCGGGTTTTGTACCATACGTCGCTGTAGGCAAGGGAGTTATTGGAAAGTTATTATTGTAGAACAGCCCTCTCTGAAAATGACCTGTGATTGGCCAAATCATTAGGCTCATTTTTCTAAAGCAAGAAAATGGAGCCAAGAGGAGGTGCAGAAGCCTAGTTTTCTCTCAGACCATTTGAATTACAACATGCTAAATCTGGGCATTATGAAATTTTTGCCCAGTGATGCCAAAAACGCCTACCACAGCTTTCATGGGCAGTTGACCAGGATATTTACCCAACATTCAATTACAGTATAAATTCACTGCATGCCTAACTTTAAGGCTTTACATAATCACATAAACCTTACCTTCCAGCATGTAGTCTCTAACTTTGGAACAGAGGAATTTCACCCACTTATTATTACTCGAGATGGTGCCGCACGAGTGGCACCTTGTTACAGCAGCTTGTTTAGTGTTTTTTTTGTGCATTTCTTGTGTTCCCGCACTAGTCCTGGTCGACCGTGTGCACTTTGGATGTACAACAGGTGAGACTAGCAATTTGCTTTTTACTCTTTTCTGGATAATTTAAATCAACAACGGGAGATCCCTTCGGTCTTGGCACCATTGTTTACACACGTGTTGCACAGCTGTTAGTGCTGTGCAACACGAACGTACTCCCAACGGAAAGACTGGATCCCCACAGAAATAAAGATAAATAGAAGGGGATGCAGAGCTGGGGCGAAGTGCTGTGACAAGAAAAGATGGTACAAACCATCCATGCTGTCCCTTATTATGGGGAATGTGAGATTTCCCCTGAATAAGATGGAAAAGCTAATGGTGCTAACCAGACTGCAGAAAGAGTACCGGGAGTGTAGTCTCATACGCTTCACTGAAACTTGGCTAAATGGACTCACGCTGGACTTGCATGTTGTTTCAAACGGATTTCAACTGTGTTGAAACAAGTTGGGACAGGAACAACAGAAGACTGGGAAAATTGTGGAATGCTCCAAAAATACCTGTTCAATCATATCATTGGATATGAAAGGGGCATCCTTGAAAGGCTCAATCGTACACAAGCAAGGACGGAGTGAGGTTCCCCACTTTGTGAACACATGATTGTATAATGGACATAACTGGACATGCAACAAGTGTAACAAGACATTTCAGCTATGAAGGCTAAAGCACTTATTCTCAAGCGAAACACAGCTAAGAGTTGCTACTTTCTCTGAATTTGGGATGGCGATATATTACACCTACTTGACATTTCCGTTGGATTTCTGCTGAAAGTGGACCGCTTACCTCACTGCATTATGAAATGTGACTTGTTTAACTGAGTCAACTACAGGCCACCGTAACTCAAGGCTCAGGAGGAGTGAATGGTCCGGGTGCTGCCAGTGTCGTTATATTTGGCTGTCTACAAATCTCAACAGAGGTCAGAGATTTCATAAAAGACATGTAGTATATTATCAGCTACAGTGTAAATATAACACCTCATTGGTGTAGTGCTTATCCTGTGTGTGTGTGTGTCCATGTGACTATTTGTGTGTGCTTTACACACAGTAGATAAGTCCACCTTACTAAAAGCACAAGCCTAATGACATTTTCTCTGTATCAGAAATTATAAATATGAATTGTTTGACTAAAGATATTTTAACACACATTTGTACCTCACACATGCCCTATGCCCATGCTTTGTCACATACACAGCTCTTTCTGTGTGCATGACATCTTTGGATAATGGCTGCTAAAAATCTTTTAGAAACCCATCTATTCTTCTCTTCAGAGAACAAAATATTGGCCTTCACTAATGGTCTATTGAAGATAATGTTTCTGCCTATTTAACACTTTGACTGGTAGCACTGGCAACAAGTACATGAGGCAGAGCTAAAGGTGTGGTGTGTCAGTGTGTGTGTCTCTGTGTGTGCTTGTTTGCTTCTTACAATGAGTGTAGGTATGTCTGCGTTCATATGTGCAATAAGTGTGTGTGTGTGTTTGTATGTGTTTTTTTGTGGGTATGTGGTGTGTGTGTGTGTGTGTGTGTGTCTAATTAGTTTGTGCTATTACAACAAAGAAGTAGATATACTGTAGATAGTGTATCTATAATTTACAGTGTTTGTGCTTTCCTGTGTTCTCTGCCCTTTAGCAGTTCTGATAACGGGTTCTCACTACAGCCAGGTGTCTGAGCCTTATCAACATCTCTCTCTCTTTCTCTCCCTCTGTCTCATTCCCTCTTGTTCCCTCTCTCTTTCTGTTCCTCACTCTCTGTCTCTTAAAAACTAATGGATTTACAGGAGTAAATCTGCAATGGCATAACGTGTACACACAGTATGCAGATTGAAGCTAAATACTCCTGAAATTTATTCAAGGCAACTTGCATAAACAGTGTCTTAAAATGTTCTGTGTATGAATGTGAACAATGAGAACATTGATTATCAGCAAATTAAAATAATTGTTAGTTGTAGCCCTAGCCAAAAGGTAGTGCTGTTTTTTTTTTGTTTTTTTTAATACTTCCTGTTTCCTTCGGCCTCTTCTTCCCATTTTTCCTGTGGTTATTCTTTTCCAGTCTCTGGCCGTCACAGTCTCTCCACATGTCTGTTGTACTTTATTCTCTACTCTAAATCACCTAAAGTAAATCATTCCTCCCTCCGCTCCCTCCTTCCTTTCCCATGATTCCCTAACCTTTCCTAGCTCTTGTGTTACCATTTCCCTCTTTCCCTCCGTCATTCCTCCCATACTTCCTCCACTTGTATTTGGAAGTGCAGCAAAAATTTGCGCTTCCAATGAAGAGGTACTGTAGCTGTCTGGTCTTAGCAACAAAACAAGAGCACCAAGGATGGAGAGAGAGAGGTGTTCCCCACCCTCCCTGCTTTCCACCCATCTTCTAATCCCTTAAAAGCACTTACGAGATTGGCGCTGCCCGCCTGCCTCTGCCTGCTCATCTACCCGTTGGTTGTCACAGCAGCTGATTGGAGGAATCGAGGCTCTTAATTGGATCATGAGGGTGTGATGCAGGCAACAGCAGCCACATTATAGGAAGCTGACTTTGTGCAGCGTAACCCTGCCAGGATGACCCCTTCCCTGTGTATACAGAGGGTGTGTGTGTGTGTGTGTGTGCGCAGACTGACCTCAATGTGACTAAGAGCCTCTGCTCATCAAGGTGGGCTGGCTGAGGCTGCAAGAGAGGATAGATTGATGAAGAGAGCATAGGAAAGTAGAAGAGAGGAGAAAGAGGAGAAATTTGAGCAAAGTAAAAGGGGAAAAATGGTAAAGCGGAAGAGAGACAGGCCGGAGAGAGGATGGCAATATTAGCACAGTATTAAGGGCACTGCGCTTCAGTTTTCCTTTATTACAAATTTTTCCTTCCTTTGTGACAGTAGGGGGTAAGGTAGGATTGATGACATGATGCAGTGAATTAATCCCCCTGAACTTTGTGCCTGTGCTATGTGTGTGTGAGTGTGTGTTGGTGTCTTTCACTTTGGTGCAAAGTGACTGTGTTGTCCGTTACGGTGTAAATTGATAGCGTCACTGCTCTTTGCCGCATTACGGGGAGCGTGCAGCTGTACATTCAGTTTCCTAACTGCATTCTATATCACACCATCATGCACACCTGATCCCACAGACCTGAATGACACACCAGCAAGAACTATTTCTAAGCATTTTAACTTGAAACCTTGCTGGTAACACACGCACATGCACACTTCCTTTCTATGTATGTTAAGTGCATTTATTCTATTTAAAAGCACTGTTAAACTAGTTAATGTTCTCAAAATGTGTATTTAAGCAGGTCTTGGCTAGTTTTATATCAAATTTAGTTTGATGTCTGTTTTTCATTATGAAGCCGATCATATTGTAAAGAGTCATGCCTTTTAAATCCTTTTACCCCCTTGATTCTTACGAACTTTTCACAGTTCCTGCTTGGCCAAAAACTTGCACATTCACCTTTTCTTCAAAAACCAAACCTTTGACATTTCTGCATGGTAAAGGAGAGCAAACCATGTTGTATGTTTAATGTAGTGTACATGTGGTGTGGAAGTCGGCATGCTGAGCGATAGAGGTGACAGGGTAAAGTTTTGGCATCCATACAATTTATTTTGTAATGTTTTTTAGTAGTTAAAATATTGTAAGACCTATGTTTAACATGGATGTTATCTACAAATAAAAAGAATCACATCATCATTTTATCATGTCACTCAATCTTTTTGGACAACCTGTCCTCTTTTTAATTTAGTGACGTGCTACAAAGTCTGTGAACTAATTCTTCTTTGCAACTTTGGATGACACAAAAAGAGCGTAGCCTGTTCTTGAATGTGAAGGTTAATGACAATTAGTAAAACCATACCCTGAATTAGAAACAGTCAACAAAAAGTCTTATTGCAAGTATTGTGATTCTGGGCTGGTGCATAGCAACACTGCATGTCTCTCTTCTGTCAGTATGTCTGCTTTGAATCCAATAACCAGCTCATTTTAGCGCAACAGGGGACGTCCCTGTGGATATCTGAGTGCATATGTGAGCGTGTGTCTGTGGCATGTATGGATATGGGTGTGTAAATGAGTGTGGATTTGTGAGTCTGTCTGACCATGTTGGGAGTTTGTGCGTATGGGTGCAATCATCTGTGCATGTGTTTGTTTCTGTGTGTGTGTGTGTGTGTGTGTGTTTGTATGCGTGTGTGTGCGCGCGTCAGTGAAGTGCGGCAGTACAGCAGGGGCGTCTGATCCCTCCACCTTTTAAGAACATCAGAGGGTGTGAAAAGCACTGATTGCCCTAACCGCTCTCATTGGGACTCAAACCCCCGGCTTAGTTGTGCTTGAGCGAGTTTGGAGAGACAAGAGAGGGAGAGAGAGGGGTGTGTGTGTGTGTGTGTGTGTGTGTGTGTGTGTGTCTGTGTGTGTGTGTGTGTCTGTGTGTGTGTGAGTGAGTGAGTGAGGGAGAGATGGAAAGGGGAACAGGGGAGAGACATGGGGACAGGAGAGAGAGGCTGGGAGTGAATTGGTTTGAGGGAGTGATGGAGATGTAGAGAGGAAATCAGGGTTAGCAAGGGAAAGAGTGAGTAAACAAGCAGATTTGGACTAAGAGGGACATGGTAAGAGAACAAGGGATTGGAGGAGAGGGAGAAGGCTGAAAGAAGATGGGTTACAAGCACAGAAACAATCGTGATGATGAGGGAGCATGCAAGTTAGAGAAGTCATTAGCAGGAACTTTTCAAAGAGACAGAAGACAGACAGAAGTCATTATCGGATTGTTCATTACAACTTCTTTAAATCTTGACATTTCACGTTCAGACTGCTTATTAGGATAAAGTTCAACTTACCTAATGAATCCATCAGGTGCAGAAAGCAAAACACTTTCAACAAAATTCTGTTGAAAGCTGTATAAGAATTTTGCCTTACAGTCAAGTGTGTTGAGGAGTGACCCTTTTGAAATGTCATTTTGATGATCAAGGTCAAGTCTCGGGTTGGAAACCCTGGTAAAATGTCTTTGGGGAAGGCAGCGATTCCCTACAGGCTCCTGGATTGTTACTTTGTGCTTGAACCTGTGCTTTGTTGCCCCTGTTATTTCACGTTACTGAGGCAAAATATATGAGTTAAGAGCCATATTTTATGTTCCACAGCCTTGAAACAATTGAATAAAATGTTTTTTAAATGTAACAACTAAAAGCATAAAGAAAAAGGCATTATAATGAACAAGTGAGTATGCTGTGTGTATTATGCACTAGTGTAGTAAAGAGTGCCTGTGTGCATGTGGTATGCTCAATGTCATCTAGGGGTTAAACACAGTGTTGACTGTGTAGAGCCGAGTGAGGCACAAGACCTGCCGACTGATACCCACTGACATTCAACGCATTAAGCCCTACACACTATCTACACGTGGTAAAAGTGCTGTTTATTTTCCTCTGCCAGCTGCATAAAGATACAAGCCTTTACCCTAACTGGAATTTAGTTTTCAGTGACCTTCAGGAGAAAAGCATGCAGGGGAGGAAACATAAGAAATAAAATTTATATATAAACGCAGCGGGAATTTTTTTTTCTTTCATTTACTACACCATGTTTCCTTTTATCATTTTGATAAGCATTCATGAAGATACATTTGGAAACCAGTAAAGTTTCATTTGTCATTTAATTTGTTGTTCTTATTTATGATGACATTAAGAGTAACTTAAATTTGAGGGAAAATCTCTGAACAGTTAATAGAAGGATAAATGAGGGAAGAAGGGAAGGGAAGCAAAGGGGACAAAACCAGGAAGGTTGGGGGGAGTTTTATTTTGGAATTTGAGGTTTACATATTTATGAAGGCTCATTGCTCATGTCAAACTACGAGCAGTGCCAGACTCATAAAACATTTAAGGTAGAAAACTGTTAAAAATGTTAAAACCTGAGTTAAAAACAGTAAGAGGAACAATAGAGAGAAAAGGCTGTGGTCTCTTTCTGACACACACACACACACACACACACACACACACACACACACACACACACACACACACACTCACTCTAAAGAGAAAAACATGTACTTACACAAGCTCATACACACTAAAACACACACAGCATGGCCCAGTAGATTTATATGGGGCAATGGGGTCTTGGGGTCAGATATCCAGGGGTAACCAGAGGCCTGACCCCCTGGTTTGTTTGGGAGTTCTGGGGCATACATAGACACACATAATGACACACAATCAACACACAGGTATACACTGGACAGTTGCTTTTAGAAAGTGTTTTTATTCCTGAAATTTCCAAGAAAATAAATGTCAGCGATAGACGAAACCTTTAATAACAAAAAGAAAAAAAAATAATATAAATAACAATATTTGGGGTTAGACGGCCTCAAGAAAAACATTCACACAGACACACACACACACACACACACACACACACACACATACATCAGGGTGGGGGTCAGGTGTGGGGTTAGGCTGTGAGGGTCTCTAATAGGTTCCCCTGACACATGAGGTGTCAACATTGGAGAGTGAGATGTCATCACACACACACATTGGCACACACTCTCATGCACTCACACATGAATGCACTTAAAAACACACCCAGCCACAGATAATATGTCCCTGTGTCCAGACATAATATGTGGACACAAAAATAAATTGGCAAGAATACACAAAACTGAAATGCATAAAGGGAAATAACACTCTGCCACATGCACACAGTACACACAGTACACACACATAAGCACAAGTCGTATTAGAATGACCTGTTCTCATTCAAGTGTCTCATATTTCACGCCGTCCCCCTGCCTCTTTCATCCTCTAAATGATAACAGGACAGCTCATCTCTTACAAGCATGTTTTGCGTCTTTGTTTGTCTATCCTGGACCAGCTTCTGTTTGTATGTGAATGTGTGTATTGTTATATTTAGGTGTGTGTTTCTCAACATTTTTTTAAATAAGTATGTTTTCAGTATGTTTATTCGTTTATGTGAGTGTGAAAGTGTATATGGGAACATATGAATGGATATGTCCAGTGTTTATGTGTTTCTGCGCATGTCTGTGTGCGTGCATGTGTGCGTGTGTCGTTATGGATTGCCATGTTGTGGACTTGACAGGATCATAATTACGAACAGTGATGAAATCTACCAAGTGTTTTCTCCCTGCATGGCTGCCTGTGTGTGTGTGTGTGTGTGTGTGTGTGTGTGTGTGTGTGTGTTTGTGATATTTGTCATCCATGGCAGCACGCTCCCTGTTAGCACACAGTAACCATGATCACACCTCCATCTTCCACTAATAGGACCACGACAGACAGACAGAGAGCAACAGAAGATAGATACATAGATGGCCAGATGGATAGATAGATAGATAGATCTAAGAATATATATAAACTCAGCAGGTACATGCAGAAAAAAATGAAGAAATATTCCCATCTCTCTCATATAAAATTTCCCCATAGGATTTCCCACAGAGAAACTCAGCTTCTGTCGCTGGTGTTCCTCTGATAATGTATTGCGGTGACTGAGTGAGATGTCGTAAGTGTGTGTCAGACACGCATCCGTTCACCACATAAAGGCTTTTTCCCTCCCCTCATTGGTTTGTGATCCAACCCTACCTGCCACTGTAGTCAAATCAGAGGGAGAGAGAGAAGAAGAGGAGGATGGAGAGAAAGGGAGGAGGATCTGGAGGGGTTGGGGGGTGGGAGATGGAGGGGCAGGGGAGAGAAGAAGATGGAGGGAAGATGAGAGGAGTCAACAGAGAGGGGGTGAGTGAGAGAAAGAGGGAGAGACGGGAGGCGCTCAATTTGCCATCACGGGTGCAACGGGGCAGAAAGTATCCAAGAAAGAGGATGAGTGTGTGCGTGTGTGTATGTGTGTGTGTGTGTGAGAGAGAGAGAGAGAGAACGAGAGAGAGAGACAGTGAGTGAATGTTTATGCATTTGTGTGTGTGTGTGTGTGTGTGTGTGAGTGTGAGTGTGAGTGTGCATGTGTGTCTAACAAGGGAGAAAAGACAACTCATTTGAATGTCAGATACGGGGAAGCGTGGTGTGCAGGGAGGGAGGGATGAGGCGAAGAGGGATGAGAAGAATGAATATGGATTACTGGGATGAAGATTCTATTATTTTCTGCCCGTTTCTCTGATCTCTTTGTCGCAATGCTATAGGCCTCTGTACGTGTGTCTGTGTGTGTGTATGTGCGTTAAAGTATGATAGAGAAAGGAAGGGTCTGCGACAGAGAGAACGTATTTGCTTATGTGGTGTCTGTATGTGTCTGTAACTGTGTGTGTGTGTGTGTATGTGAAGATGTTTGTTTGACAATATGTGCAAAATTCATTTGACAAGAATGAAGATGAGAGTGCGTGTCTGTTTGGAGTGTATCTTGTGTGTGTTTGTGTGTGTGTGAGAGAGCGTTCTTAAGTTTGGATGAATAATAGAATAATAGACTTGAAACCATGAAGTGAAGTGTTAGCTTTTTCTAGCTTAGTGATATTACAGCAGTATTTTTATATATTTGCTTCTTAACACACACACACACACACACACACACACACACACACACTCACTCACTCTCTCTCTCTCTGTAAACACACATCCACACACACTTTGCAGCATTTAACTCAGCAGTCTATTGATTTCCTAATTCTAAAGTAATGTGATGTCAAAATGTCGCATTAGAAAAACTCTGTACAAACAGCAAAACCGGGCAAAATATTTTTGCAAAGTTTAAGCTCGGCTTGTTTTGTTATTTGTAATAAACACACAGTGTATGCAATAGTAAAGCACGGAACCAGTACATCAATGGGCACTGGAACAGCTGGGTCAGTTTAACAAGTGTTTGACGTCATGAAATGTTGCCTACAAAACGTGTGTGTGTCATACTGCTCAATGTCAAACAGAATGGTAGTACAAAGGTTGATTTGATTTGCACTTTTCAGTTTTTGTAACATTTCCAGATGTTTTATCATTCATTTTTTTCTTCATCATTAACATTTATTTCTTAACCTCCCTCCTCACCATCCTCATCTTTCCTCTGATGCATATTGCTCCTCCTCCCCCACCCTCCACACATTATCAATCTCTTTCTCTTTCTTTCTGTCTCTTGCTCTCGCTTTCTCTCTCTCTCTCTCTCTCTCTCTGTCTCTCTCTCTCTACGGTTGAGTGGTGAGCAGACAGAGGGAAAGAGAGAGAGGGGGAGACATAGAGAGATGTGAGTCTTGGCCAATTTGTCCTGACACATAGAGATGCTCAGGTGGGAGAGAGGTGTCAAACAACAGAGAGAGAGAGAGAGCGAGAGACGGGTTTGTAAGAAGAGAAAGAAAGAGGAAAGACAGAAGGATGGAGAGATGTAGTGGGAACAGCTTATACATATTGTATATTGCTGCTCTTTGGGCCCGATCCAAATTTGACTCTTGGAAAACCTTCCAGAATCCTAAAAAAAAAAAAGGAGGCCATAGTCAAAACCAGCGACAGTGAGTCATACTATGTTCAGGATAGGTGTAAGGATAGTTAGACCCAATACAAGATGCTGACAACATGGACAGATCTAAATAGAGAAAAGGTCAAACGGAGTAACAATGCATGCCTTTTTCCTGGACTTCACTCTTCATGCCCTCTGTCATCTTCAAAAACTATTTTTTCCTCTGCAGTGTGTATTAAGAACCAGGTGATCAGAGCTGATAGTGAGCCACTTGCAGCTGCTCGGTGTTTCTGATATGGACACGTAGTCAAGTACAATTTATTTATGTTTCCAAAATGTTTCAAAATGTCACCTCATACACTCAACATACAACACCCTCTATAGTTAGGCGTGTGTTTTGCATGATGTTTAACACCCCTTTGACGCTGCAACTGCAGCTCAAATGCGTGAAATGTTAAAATTCAACAAAATAAAGGCAAGGTGAAAAGAGAATGAAGAGGGATGAGAGTGAGGGAAGGTGGAGCGAAAGAGAGTGATTTTATATGAGACAGGGGAGAGAGAGCGAGGCGGAGATGGTTCCCGGGGCGTCCCCCTGTGATAGTGGCATGTTCCTCTTGTGTCGCAACAAGAGAGAGAGTGGGATCGACAGAGAGAGAGATGTCTAATCTTAGAGGGTAAGGGAGCGTGGACTCCCCAGGGCTTGTCGTGCTCAGCACCTTGTTAACCAGACATCTCTCTTTCCATCTCTATTTCCATCTTTCCTTCCACCTTGCTCATTCTCTCTCTGTCTGTCTCTTTCCAGCTCTCTCTCACTCTTTTTGCCAGACAGTGCAGGAACAATCAGGCATCTTGCCACTATTGTCATTCTCACCTTTCCAGTTTTTCCCAATCCTTTTCCTAACAATAATCTATCTCTGTATACTGGCTGAGTTTACATAGTCTTACATCTAGCTATCTAGCCTTCTAGCTAAAGGTCTGTTTCTAAAGAGGTGCAAGCAGTTAGTGTTGACAAACAGTTCGTGTCTATGTGTGTGTTTTTTTTGTGTGTGCACGCTTGTGTATGTGTGTGTTTTCCTGTTGTCAGTGCATTGTCAGGTTAAGGAAACTCCTGTCTCTTGTTAATGGAACATCAGCCAAGGTTAACACAGACTGGCAGCAAAAGTCCAAGCACACACACACACACACACACACACACACACACACACACACACACACACACACACACACACACAGAGTAGCAGGGTAGTTGCCAGTCTAAAATCTGTGGAGCAAGTCTGGTTGTCACGTGTAAACAGCAACCATGATAATAGTAGTGAAGTGCTGTCTCTGGATCTTGTAGGTAAATACATTCTTGCGTTTGTTAGTACAACAAGCCCCATGGACCACACACAGCATCATACAATATGCAGACTGATTTATTTGGCATTTTGCAGTCACTATGAATTTGTTAACCAATATGCTCCTTCAAATGAGAGATTAGAGATTTTGATTGTATTTATCGTTGTCAAGGTAGGTTCATGAGGCACTGGGAGTGGGTGATAGCAAAATATTTAGAATAAAGTGAAATCCTATATTAAAAGTGAGAGATTTGTTTCTGTGAACCAGCTCCAGCTTTGTTTTAAGCTGTCATTCCCATTTCTTCAAGGTGTTTTCCATCTGTATGCACTTTTAGCCAGTCTTTAGGTATTCACATGTGCAGCATTCATAAAAGCCTCCCTCTTGCATCATGTGTGGGCTGCAGCTGTGCCCCAGCAGCTAGCACGGGTCATCTATTAATCATAGGGTTGGCGGTTCAATCCCAGGCTCCTCTGGTCCACATGTTCAGATGTCCTTGAGCAAGACACAGAGCCTCAGTCGCTCCTGATGGTCAGGTCAGTGCCTTGCATGGTAGCTCACTTTGGATGCAGCTTATTTTCTATTTACTATGTGCCATGCACCACTGTATCTGAATTCAGGACCTGAAGCTTCTAGAAAGCTCATGAAGGTGTGTCCTATGTGAACTTCAGACAGTCTAAACTCACAAGGACCAAAACAAATTCTGACTTTTGGTACAATGTCCCACCAAATTGGTCTCTCAAAACTTTTTCAAGTATGTGCCACTACATCGGAAGAATTAATTTTTTACAAAGTTTGAGAAATGTCATCCGATGAGTTTGGCTCATGAACAGTTTGTGACGACAGAGTGCCAGGCCAAGACGTCTGTGTGGGACTACAGGATATTATGCTGCTTAGTGCTGAGCTTTGAGGTTTCAGGATGCTGTAAAACAATGTGAGAAGCACTTTCTACTCGTTCAGACACTGCCGTAATGAGAAAATACT
>NC_135074.1:14512500-14542500 GCF_051107435.1 Chaetodon auriga | reverse complement strand
ACAACTTGATAAACATCAGTAATAATAGAAGTTAAATTAAGAAAATGCTGGTCTTTATATGGTGATGATTGAGTGGTATATGTTGTGCCTGCTGCATCTTTTTAATTTGTGCCGTGATTTTGTTTCATATTTATAGTTTTTGTTTTGTTTTGTTTTGTTTTTTGTTTTTTTTCTTCCTTGTGGGCAGCAGTCGGGTTCCGACATGTCCCTGAAAACCTGAAAAGCAATTTTCCAGTCATGGAAAAAGTCAAATGTTCTGGGAAGTCTTGAGAAAATTATTTCAACATTCTGTTTTCCTTTAGCTGAGAATGATCTTCACTAACAGATAACATCGGCACCTGAAAGGGCGAAGTGATGTTCAGGATCATGTTAACATGCATGTTGGATAACATTACAACTTAAGTGGCTGAAATTCCAAATAATTTGCATCATTCTTAAAATGTAATTTTAGTCAGTGCTGGCAGGTAACTGGTAGTATTAAATTTATGGATTAATGTTGTTTTTTTGACTTGGTTTAAACAGTTGAATAATTATTAGCATGTTTGGATCAGTTGCTAAAGTTGCTTGCTTATTTGCCTGTAAAGGTAAAGGCTTGTGTCTTGGATGATAATGAATGGGAAACCACGGTCAAAATAATGAATGGAAGCCCAACTGTATGTGAGTGAAACACCAGCTAGATATTGGCTAACAGTAATTTTGTATTTTGCTTGCATTGTCTGTTCAGATGCATTGCTGTATTATGAAGGTAACAAGCAACGTATGCTTGACCCATCCAACCACCCCAACCTCCTCCATAGGTGGACTTTTCTTGCTCTTTATACTATGTCATTTGATGCATTGCAAGTAAGAACGGGCTGTCTACAGAAGTTTATCGAACTACCCTGCCTGTTGAAAAATGTTGCTTAAGTGGTGCCTGGTGCCTTAAAAAGTGACACCAAGTGGTCCTCACCAAGCATCTGTATGTATGCGTGACTAGGGAGAACTGGTTCATCTTGTTCCGACAGTTACGTAACGACTGTGACATGTTTGCATTCATTAGTCAACTATAACTGACCAAACAGTCAAATTTTAGACTGACTTTATTATTGTTTCATCATGCTAAGAATATTATGCTTCAGTTAGCCAAATATCTAACTCAGTAAAGTTAGAATTAGGTGATACCATGGATGTAGTAGTTTGTAACTACCATGACATTTAGAGATACAGGGGAATGAACACACGTAGTTTGTGTTTTGAATGCTATAGTTTACTGTGGTAATCCTGAGCAAATGAAACCGCATTTGAAACATTCAGTCTGAGGAAAAGTTGCAGTGCAGGCAGAGGTCAGACTCATCTAACAGGCTATGAAAGGGTAGCTCAGCATTTCCGCAGGCATTGTGGATGCAGCTCAAGCTGGCCATGTTTAACAGGCTGGCTTTGTGATATTTCTTTGCAAATGCATCACAAATAAAGAAACTGTCAGAAGAGTGAATGAGGAATGAAAGGATGTTTTGGTGCCTTTTACTAGTTAACATTAGCTTTTTATAGACTGGCCTATAGCTAGCTTTTCAGATGAAATGCTGAAAAAATATATAAACTAATTCCAATTGGATTATGTGAACTTTGAATATTCTATTTCCTTACTTGGAGAAAAAAGTGGCCAAACGTTGTTCCATTGCTCTAGCTACACTACACCTATGGACTTGTATGATAATATGACATATTTCCACTCTATATTCTAAACAGATTACTGTTCTCCTGTGCAAATAGATTTCCTACTCTGATACAAGTGTGTAACAGGTTGACAGATGACATAAGGAGACAGATGGAGGAAGAAAGAGAGAGAGAAATGGAAGAAAAGTTGAGGACCTCAGTAAAGATCACAGTGACATACAGCTCTTGCTGTATGAAAAGAAGAACATACAGAAGAAGCTGTTCATTACTGAGGGAGAGAACATAGAGTTGAAGGTCGACCTCCAGAAGACAAAAGAAGAAACTGGATAGAGAAAAGAATAGATCGTCTTCCTTCACCACCATTTCTCTGAGAGATGAGCAGATGATCTCTCTTCATCAGAGCCCTCATGTTCATAAAGAGGGAACTGAGATGACAAGAGCATCTTTTGATGAATGGAAAGACTCCAGTGGGTCGAAGGGTAGGGAAGAGAGGTGGCAGAAAGAAGTCATCCAGTTTACAGAGCTCCTCACTGAAGGAGGCAAACAGATCAGTAGGACCAGTAAACAGTCACATGGGCACCTTGGCCCCACTGAGTGACATAGTCAGCTCTAAAACAGCAAATTGGCCTGTGATGCTCTTAAAGAAAGACTTTGAAAACAGCTGGAAGAAAGGGATGAAAGTGACCAGAAAGAGCTCTCAGAGAGAACAGAGGGCTTCAAGAAGGAGCTCTCAGAGAGAGAAGAGAGCTTCAGGAAGGAGCTCCTGGAGCATGTGAAGAAGGAAGGAAGAATCCTGAAGGAACTCTCTGACTAATAAGAGAACACAAGAAAGCAGTTTTCTGAAAGAGAATAGATCTTCCAGAAGGAGCTCCCAGATAAAGTGATACAATCCAGAAAAGAGCTTTCTAAACTTGCTCGAAGTTGGGAGAGAAGAGCACAGCAGTGGGATAAAGAAAAGAGAGAGCTGGAGGAGATGCTGCTGGTGAAAGAAAGGATATGGAACCACAAAGAGGCAGAGAGGAAAGAGGAGATCCAACGTCTCACATCCACCTTCAGGCACCTCATCTTTTGGATTCCAACAACTTATTTCAGAAGACTTCACACCTTTGGAAGTGAAATGAAAACATGCCGTCTTTCTGTTTTCAGGAGTTCACAATGGGAAAGAAGCAGAGCAGCTTCTGGAGCTGGTGGCTCGACAAACCCCTTCACCCAAATCACAGTTTCCTTTAAGGACTGGCACCTATGATCGTTTTTAACTTTCCTTTTGATTCTCAGAAGTCAAAAAAGGACACAATAATAACCTTACATTTGGACTGCCTAAACTTTTTAGCACAAACCCCACACTGACAGAGCTTTCTCAAATATGAAAGTGGCTAAAATGTTAATTCCTTTGATGAAGGTATGGCCCATAAGAGTAGCCTCTATTTATAGATGCTGTATGAGTTTTACTGTGTGTGTGCTTTCAGTGTGTCCTCTATGCCCCTACATTGTTCCCCCCCATTGTTTTTCTTCACAAAAAGTCATGGCCTGACAAGGTGCTGCACGCTGTAAAAATTATGCCCTGTTTATACGTATTTATTTCCCCTTGACAGTTTAATTATTTCTGGCCCCATTGGAGGAAACCACATAAAAAACTCCCCATGTTCATACAGATTCTAATTAGGAATGCTGGGAAATTAAAACAGAGTTGTTTCGAAATGCTGTCATTTTTCCAGGGCCTCGTCTTGGAATTATGTCTCAATCAGCACAAGCGGAAATAATTACTTGTATACCTTCTAACTGCCAACATTTACCAAATGGCAAAGCAATTTACAGCCATCATGGCCCGAGAAGCAATCATTGGGCCAACTATAAATTCACAGGTCGACGGTTTGGAGAGCAACATTGGAAGGAAGGGTTATTGTGGAGAATTAGAGTGAGAGATAAAGGGTGGAGGGCTTTCTTTCTACCTGTGTGCTCCTTTTTATCTCGCTTTCTATTCCCCTTTCTCTTTTCTTCCACTTCAATTCCTCTTTTCCCTTCCTCTCACCAATCATTCTCACTATTTTAAATCTCTTTCTTCCTCCAGACTTTCCCACTCATGTCTCCACCTTTCAGCTTATTTTACAGTGAAAACATAGCACCAAAACACACACACACACACACACACACACCCACACACACACTTCTCAAATGGAGGCAGCGTGACGATTAAGTGATTATTTCCACACACACCATTAAACACACTCATTGCTGGCACAGACATAGAAAAAAGGCCCAGATAAAAACATACATGAGCACAGACACTTAAACACCCGCACACATTGGCTTTAAAGTAATTACTCACACACGTCATTAGACACAGACACAGATGAAGTGGAGTGTGTTTATGTTCTCTGTATCTTGCAGTGTGGCCTATTGTAATACGCTTTACTCTTTGGACTCAATCTATTTAGTATGACAAATTAACAATTTTTTACAATCTTACAGCACAGACAGTCATATAAGTAGCACCAGGCAACGGCAGAATGCTGAATATCAGCCTGAAGTCTGAACGCAGCTGTTCACATTGACAGCAACAACATATACAAAGAGCGGGACTTGTTTATCATTTTGCTTCTCTGTCAGCAAAATATGGGAAATTTTGGGAAACTGCTGAAGGACTGCAGAGAGAATATGGAAATGAAAAGGAATATTAATTGTGTCTGAATGAAACTTCATGTCATTTTATGGGTGGTAACACATGAGTAAAAATGCTTGTGAATCTTTTCTGTAGTGTCAGAAGCCTCCTGAACAATATCCACAACGGTAACTGTGTTTCTTGTCTTGTGTGCCACTGAATTGATTTAAAGTGTTTTTTTATTGCTTATTGTGATTCCTGGTTAAACTGGTCTGAAATATGCAAACATTCGGTTTGTAATTTTTTTTTTCCATCTGTGTTTTGCTTCCTCCTCTGACCTCACTTACATCTCACCACCTCCACTTGTTCAGTGTCTGCCTCCCCCCTTCCCCCTCTGATCGGCAGAGGAGTTCTTGACTGACTCGACTGTTTTGGCTATGTGTTTTTATTATTAACTGAGGATCAAATAACTAGAATATAAAGGAAGACACGTTTACTGTTTTACTGTATTTTGGAGGTTTCTTTTATTAAGGGTTGATGAGGATTGGGAGTTTATGTTAATTCAGCATTTAGCTGCTTTTGTCATCATGTTCTTCTCACATCAAGCAAAATTGATGAGTCCACTTTGATGTAATTCTGTCAATCAGCTACTCACATTTTTTTGATTACAATAGTTTTGAGCAGTGCTTTGTACCTCAAACTGTGTGTGTTTGAGGCACAGTGTGACTAGGTGTGTCTTTGTGCTTTGATGGTGAGATTACTAAGCTGTTGTTGCTTTGGGCTGTCTCTAAATGGACAGAGAAATTATTTGCATATAGACACTCAAATAAGTAAACTTTTAAACTATTGCACAAAACAGTAATGGTCATTGGTCAGCAGTGAATGTGACAAGTAGCCAGAGAGCAGGTTGGGCCTGAACACAAAAATAGCCCTCCACTTTGAAACGCAACCTAACTTATCTCTTTAGCTAATGTCTCCTCCGAGTCCACAACCATGGACACATGGCTTGTTTTACACTTTGGCTGACTGAACAAGTGCACAGCGAATTTCAGTTTGCAGACCTGGTAGCTTATTAGCAAGTCCGCTGTAGCACTCTGAAAGACTGGAAGACCTGGAAGAGTCAACTTTGGTCAGTTTAGACACTAGCGGTCCTTAAGTTTCATCTACTGGGTCCTACCTGCTCAGATGTGTGGAGACTAAGTGAGTATTTCTGATATATCTCCACAGACCTTTGTGTTTCTTCTTTGTAATGATATAATAGGAATAGATTTGAAAATTGCTTTGAAATTACTTCTTGTAATGTCTGTTGGAGCACAACACGTGTTAACATGTGAGTAGTCCGACCGAATACTTGATAACGATATACTGGGTAAACAAACAAGGAACATCAATATTTCTGAGAAAGACCCTTAGATTTAAACAGCAATGTTCACTTCTAAGTACAATGACAACTGGCCTAACTCCACCGGCTGAGGAAGATTCTTTGATATGGTTGAATGCTCCAGAACAGCTGCTAATGGACCATGTGTTAAGATTGTTTTGTCATCACCAAATAGTTAAAGAATTATTTTTTTGTGGGACATTATACATTTGAAATGTGAACCTTTTATCTGATGGGCAAACTCCCTCACCTCCAACATACAGTAGCAAACCGACACTGAAATTTCTTATTTCTTATCGGATGACTAATATTGCATTTGTGTCTATTTAACTTTGACTTTAAATTCCTATTTCTACCAATTTAACAGACAGACACACAAACACAACTGGTACAAATCACATATTTATGCTCACCAGTTTGAAACTGGTGATTGATGTTGAGGTGAGTTTTCACATTTTGTTGTCCTTGAAAATCACATTTTTTCTGTAGGCTTACCTTGCCTCTCAAGCCTTTACTCCCCCTTCTTCTACCTTTGCTGTTTTATCCCTTTTCACCCTTCATCTCCTCAGTACGCACGGTCTCTTACCGTCTTTATTAGTAGTGGAATTATTCACTTGGCTTGCACCTCAGTTTGAATATATTGAGTGTTGAACTATTGGAGAGAGGGGCTTTTTTGGCAGGCACACATTTGTGTCTGAGTATGCGTGTGTGTTATGTGTGTTGCCTTAACAAAGAGACAGCATTGAGAGACGACTAATCCCAGCGGAATAGCCCACTCATGTTCTGTTTGAGAGCGGCGTAATTAAAGGAGCGCACCTCTCCGAAGTCACCTATTTCAATACAAAACACTGCTTTACACAGACACACACAGAGACAAATACATGCACACACGTGCCCTCTCTCTCTCTCTCTCTCTCTCTCTCTCTCTCTCTCTCTCTCTCTCTTACACACACACACACACACACACACACACACACTCTCACTCAGTGCTTTCTTACCCAGACAAAACTCACTCTGTATATAATTACATCCCAGGTCTAATTTATCCCTGGGAATATATCTAAACCCGAGGATGAGAAGCAAGGAGAGTGGACAGTGGTAGCTGTGAGGTTCATACAAATCGTAAGGTCAACAGAATATAAGAAAAAAGTGCTGTGGTGATAAAATGATCAAACGATTTTGTGTGTTATTTTTAGATACCCAATCATTCTATCTATATCTCTGTCCAGCTGTCTGTTGGTCCCCTTTCACTACATCTTTATCAATACAGCAACTTTTCCAATAAAAAACTTCTGAGAGTCTTTTTCCCTCTGGATTTTTGGCATTTCCACTCACAACCAAATTGAAGATATGCTCAAAAACAGGTAGATGGATACACACAGCTGATCATTGTGGTGTATCTCTTTCCTTTGACAGACAGAAAGAAAGATGTCTCAAGTGTGTCTGTGCATCAGACATACAGAGACGTCTTGGATGTAGAATAGAAGCCAAAGTGGAAGTCTCACTTGGACTGGGAGGATACGCCTGTGTTTCTGTGTGCTCACACAGCATTTTGCTGCAGCAGTGTACGTGAACATTGACTGAATAGAAATGTGCTCACACACACACAGACACACTAATGCACATCTTCAGTGTTGACATTTATCATGTCTGCCCTGTCTGTCCACGTTTGATGAGGTTACACCCCAGTCCAGCCCAAAGTCTTCCCCTTCTCTCTGTCCCTGCTTGATGAGGTCACTCCTTTCACTCTTTGATGAGGTGCGGTCCAGTCAACCTTCAGTCTGACCACTGACAGGATAGTGACCGCAACCGACCTAGTGTGTGTGAGTGAGAGAGTGTGTGTATGTTTCTGTGTGAAAAAATCTACTATCCTCTTTGTAATTTATTGAACTTGATGGACGTTAAACTTGATAATGGCAACATTTATCAACCAAAATAACATAGAAAATAACAGTCAAATACTGAAGCCGTGTGAATGTTTAGAGGATCTCACCCTCTTTTTGTCACCTTATTACACACATACACACACACACATCTCTCTCTCTCTCTCTCTCTCTCTCTCTCTCTCTCTCTCTCTCTCTCTCTCTCTCTCTCTCTCTCCCTCTCTGTATAATGTCTGTCTGTATCTCTCTCTGGCGCACACACCTCTGTCTTCCTAACTGTGGATCCTGCCTGACCTTTGTATGGAATAACAGAGCTGTCACATGTCTCTCTATTCTAGAGAAATCACAACATGCTGTACATCCCCTGGGATTAGAAGCATGTGTATCTGCGTGCATGTGTGTGGGGAATTTTTTAATTGTTTAATCACGAATGTGTTATGCTGAACTGTATACTGTATGTCTTGGAATGTGATTAAATTGTTGATGTGTGATTGCATAAGCTTCAGTTTGTGTGTGTGTGTGTGTGTGTGTGTGTGTGTGTGTGTGTGTGTGTGTGTGTAACGCCCCACACGCCCTCCTCCAAAGGTTACCAGACAGAGTTTTGGTGACAGGCTCCAGAAAGCCCCTTAAACCCAGTGGCTTTTCCCAGCAGCTGGTGTTCTCTCCTTGGCCTTGATCACCACCATTGCCCCTTCCCTCCCTTGAGGTGCCTTAGTGAGACATACACTCACACTTGACCACACACACACATGTAAAAAAGCTTAGTAATCCAAGCCATGACATCTCATCTAATCTTTATTGCGATATCTACCAATTTTTAACTTTACCAGCACGTGATCTATGTAGGTGTAAGACTACATTGTGTTGATTATTTGACCGAACTGAGTGGCTCCACCTGTGCATGTGCTCATTTACCATCTATGCATCTGTTCTGCTAAGCAAACAACAGTCCCAAGCCTCAGTGTGTTTCACTCTCTGCCACATTTGAAGATGAAACACTGAAAATCTCAATCCAGCTGTAATAGCTACTTTTTTGCATATGGAAACTAGCTGTGTATATTTGCACATTTTACAGTATACAGCATCTTCACATGTTTAACTTACGACGTGTCTGTGTCGTGTGTGTGTGTGTGTGTACTCATTGGGTAGAGCAAGAAGACCTCTTTAAAGTCAGGACATTCTTTGTTGTTACCCTAACCCAACCTGAATTTCCTACATGGATAAATAAGGTTTCATCTTTTATCAAAGCATGAAAAAATAGTCCAACTGCTGCAAAACAGTGTACATGGAGATGTGGATAAACACACTCTCTCACACACACACACACACACACACACACACACACACACAGACACAGCCTGAAATGAACTGCAGCTTAAGTGTAGTGTTTATCTAATAACACCTTGCTGTAAAACCTCTCACTGCTATTACACCAATAGGACAGAGATGTCCCTCTCACTTTTTCCTCCCTGCTTTGAGATCCTCTGTCTCTCTCTGTCTCTCTCTCTCTCTCTCTGACACACACACACACACACTCTATTTCTCCCTCTCACCCTCCCTCTCTTTCTGCTTTTTCTCTCTTTCTGGGTTCAGTGGGTAGCTGGTTGGAGGGCTGGGCAGGGGGTCTGTGGTCAAATTGGTCGTTTCCACGTTGTGTTCTGCTGTACCTGCTGACAGAGCTATCAGATAACTTAGCTCCATCCCTCCTGTCCCTGCTGGCAATGTAACACTGTGTGTGTGTGTGTGTGTGTGTGTGTGTGTGTGTGTGGTAGAGAGAGGATTTGTGGTTCCCTGATGTAATTGGATCTTATATATGAATTTTTATTATTGGTATGATTTTTTTTTTAATTTACGATGATTAAATCTTGCATGCTATACAGATAAACACAGACACTCATGCATACACACAAGTCTCTGTGCTGCAGTTGGCTTTAAACTGACCAGAGCCCATAGCTCCCTCTGTTGGCTAGTAGTGAACTACAATCTCTCGCGCTCTCTATCTCTCTTTCTCCCCTGCTTCGGCAGCTCTCTTTCCCTTTACAAAAGCAGAGTTCAGTGCTGTGTTTTTTTGTTAAGTTCTTTTCAGTTTTGCTCCAGCTTTACTTTGTCGACCAGATTATTGCATCATTGTGCCAGTAGTTGTAATAGTTAAATTTCACCTAATTAGCATTAAATGACAATAAAACAAAACACCCTTGTGCCTTGTGCTATTCAGATAGCAACACAAAAGTCATGTTTGTTTGTGGGAAAGGGAGCTTTGCTTGCCTCAGCCTAGCAATGTGTTTATGACTGGCACACGTCTCGATGGGTGTCCTGAGGTCAGCTGCTTAAGTGACCACCTCTTGAATTTCTTAAAGACTGCTTTGACCAGCATACCCACACACACACATATACACACACTACCCAGAATGAACTTTCTGTGGCCTATCGAGTGGTGTGATTGATGTCAGTGAGAGTTGCAATGGATAATTCTTCCACCGATGTCAACAGCCTGCCACCACAGGGTCAAAACAGACACACACACACACACACACACACACACACACACACACACACACACACACACACACACAGTTATTAATATGATTGTATTCTACATTTTGACTGGGTTGGATGGGTTTTTTTTAATTAGAAAGTGTGTATTTTATTCACAGTCAAAGCATGGAAATGCCAGGGGGCACACACACACACACACACAAACACACATGAACAGACAGGGTATTTCCCTGCCTTTTACTTTAATAGCTTTGTGTTTAAGAGGTCTACATGGCAGCAGGGGTTGCCCAGGGAGAGAGAGCAGCGGCCTAAAGGGGTCACTGTCAACATACACACTGAGTGAGAAGCAATCAATAGTCAGGGGGACAGGTTGGGTGGGGATGGGGGTAGAAATGGGAAAAGAGGAGCGAGGTAGGGGTGAGAAGGCATTAAGGTCAAAATATATAGAGTTCAAAAAGAAGGTTCAGAAGCTCTAGGAACATGTGCAGCATATGTGTGTTGACAGATTTTGAAGAACACTCTGTGATTTTGTGTGAGTTATAGGACTTTAGTGTGTAACAGTTCTTCCCTATTTTCATAATGGAAAAGAACATTTTAAAGCATCACTCAAAGCACAGTGAATCCTGATCCTAGATTTCATTCTCATGCTTTTTATGCTTTTTTTTTTAAAATCAAACACATTGCTTTTTGTTCTAAATCTAACTGTCAGTGTCCATAAACTGCATAAATGCATAAATTACAGAATGTGGAACTCAGAAAAGTGTCATTGAATATTTTCTAACATAAACTGCAACAAACAAGTACGCCTCCACGAACACGACCGCTTTATCACACACAGACTGTTTAATTTATCTTTGTGTAAGTCAAATCACTGATTTTTCAGATGTTTTTGTTTGTAGTGCAGAAATGTGTGAATTTATATTCACATCTCTACTGCATCTCCAGACATTTTCTCCTCTCATTGTTTCACTGAAAGGAATCATTTATATATTAGGTGTTTGTCTAAAATTAATTTCCCACAGGTTTCTGGTATTTTTAATATTTATTCATCTTTCCACACTGATTCAAAAATGGTAGATGCTTCTTTTTGTATGCATTTGTGTGTGTGTGTGTGTGTGTGTGTGTGTGTGTGTGTGTGTGTGTGTGTGTGTTTTAGAGACAGAGGTTTTGGTAAAGGATTTGTTTGCCCAGTCGTGACGGCAGCATTGATTCACACTCATCTTTGTCGATGCTTATAAGCCCCTGGATACATCATAACTTTGTGTGTGTGTGTGTGTGTGTGTGTGTGTGTGTGTGTGTGTGTGTGTGTGTTAGTGTGTTGCTTGTGTACATAAACCTCATAACATCTGTATATACATGCATTTGAAGACATGGACCTCTGTGCAAATGGCAAGTGTTTTTGTGTGTGTGTGTGTGTGTGTGTGTGTGTGCGCACCTGCCTGCATGTGTGTTTTGTGTGCTTGCAAATGTCATATAAGCCCGATTCTTGTTTGTCTTTGTTACACCTAAAAACATTTCCACTTATGTGCATGTTTGTAAACCTCCAAACCATAAGATGTCTTTATTCCTGAACAGACCCTAAAATAATAACTCATTGTGCTATGATGCATTTGACTTCAATATAGATTAAACTATTTCTATATTTCTACCTGAATATCAGAGTAAACCTGATTCTGTATATACACAGGCAGCCAAACCAAGTTTCAGTGCTATTCTCACGTCCCTATCCATAGTGTTGGGTGTGTGGAGTTCGATGTTTCTCTATTTTTCTGCTTTTAACAGCATGAAGATGCAGTAAATGTAGTTATGTTGTTGGTTATGTTGTCATTAATACATATCTAGTTACATTTTCAGTGTATTTCAGTACTATAGGAATAAGGTAATAACCAAACTCAGCGATATGTGTGGAAAGTGACAGTGGATGAGAGTTAAGTTGTCCATGTAGCTCCACACACGACACCAGTCTTCACGTTTTGTGTGCTGACAGACAAGGTATTTTAGCAAAATGATAAATAAACAGATGTTCTACTCTCAACCAATAAAGCTGAAGTGTGAATGTGTGTGAGACAGAGAGAGAGTTGTAGTTACTGTTGCACACACACGCACACACACACACACACACACACACACACACACACACACACACACACACACACACACATACATCAAAGCAGAGATTGGTTTCAGGAAATGTTTTATTATCTGTTCTCTTCCAAAGCTGCTAATCACAACCACTCTCTTTCATCTTTGCCGTCCCCCTTTCCACCCCTCCGATTTCTTTCTTTCTATCTCCTTCTCTCCTCCACAGTTCCCTCTTGCATCCTGTGTGCAGGAGTATCTGAGCGTTGGAAAAGTCGGATGGATGAAAAAAAGGGAAAACTTTTTGAAAGAAAGGATGGAAGGAAGGAGGGAATGAAGAAAGTGTGTGCACCATTGTGGCAGAGCAGATCCGAGTCTCCCTGTAGGTTTCCCATTTCCCTTTTTAGAGAGGAGAGCCTTCCCTCTCTCCTCACATTGCCTTCTCTCTGTATCCTCCTCTCTCTGAGGCTGAGGAGCGGTGAGCTAATTCTCCTGGAGAATCCCTCTCGCGCCGACAATACCTACATTCCAAGTTGTTAGATATGTCGGAAATACTGGGAATATCCAACCCCCTGGTGCAGAGATGGCAGGGAGCTCGACAAAACAGCAGGCAGCAGGGGAAACCTTGTCCCAATCATTCCCAAATCATGCCACAACAAAGGACAAAGGCCCTGGAATTGCAGTAATCCAGTATTTTACTGCTGAGCTGTGATGGGCTCTGCTGTACTGTGTGTGTGTGTGTGTGTGTGTGTGTGTGTGTGTGTGTGTGTGTGTGTGTGTTTGCAGCGTGACGTATTATTTAGGCTCAGCCTTACACTTTTTCCTTTGATCTTGCAATTCTCTGAATTTGATGAGGTCAATTATGTGTTTTGCAGCTGAGCGGACACAAACCTGTCATTTGTACCTGAAACATACCTGGAAACATGGTGTAACTCAAATGTTTATCCTTTGCTTGACAGATTTTCATTTCAAACTTTTTGTGAGATGGTTGAAACCCAAAGAAGGAAAATGTTTCTGTTTTTTTCCCACGTTGTCTTAACGTGGCAGCTTTCTTGCTGGAAATGCACATGATGGGATAAATAGAGCCCAATGGAGAGACACTTTTGAGAAAGACTTGGTCTGAGAGACAGAAATAGAAAGATTGGCTGATAAAAAGACAAAGAATGAAAGAATGAAGGAGAGCGGGATGTCTTGCTTTAAATCTTTCTCTCACCTGTCTTCTTCTCCTCTGTTCCTTCCTTTCCTCCCTCCCTCCCTCTCTCTTCCCCTCTATCGCTCTTTGTCTGATCCCTCCCTCTACACCTGCTCTTCTCTCCCTCTCTCGCTCTCTCTCACTCTCCCTCCTTCTCTCCACCCCTTACTCCGCCTCTCCCTGCAGCCATTGGTCAAGTATCCACCAATCACAGCAGAACCAGGGCCTGAGGGACTGCATATGCAAAATACTGCTTAATATTCATGAGCTGCTATCGGGGCTTTAAGTCGTTGATTAGGACAGCGGCACAGCTTTCCGTCCCAACTGCCTGACTGGCTGGCTGTGTGTGTGCCTATAGCCCCCTCTCCCTGGCTCTCACATACACACACCGTGCACACACACACACGCGCTCCCTCACATCCACACACACGCAGAGCCGATCAGTGCAGGCAGCGCAGAGCCTGGTAATTGTATTGCTCCCTCCAAGCGGAAGGAAGGACCGAGAGAGAGGAAGACCAGAGAAAGAAGAGGAGGAGAGAGAGGAGAGATATTAAAACTTTGATTTTTTTGAATTTTCTCTTTTTTTTTTTCCCCTGGAGGAGGTTGACATGACAATGACCCGCTATCGCCGATGGATTCGGTAGGACACCCGTTATCCGAGTGTTTTTTAATGCACTCTGAACAAGAGTAGGTAAATTTTACCTTTTAAATCTTATCCCTTTATTCATCATTCAACTTGTCATTGTCATTGTCATTCACTGTGTATGAGTATGTGTGTGTGTGTGTGTGTGTGTGAGTGTATGTGCTGGTATGCAGCGGAGGTGGCCGGCACCATGTCAAGGTTGTTTCTGCTGTCAGGTAGCACGCGTTCACTGTCTGTGTGTGTTTGTGTGTTTGCATGTGTGTGTGGCTGCAGTATCCGGACAGCAGCACTTACTCAGTGGGTAGAGGAGCAGAATTTTTGTCCCTCCACCTGGGAGTGAGCCGTACACACACGCGCGCGCGCACACGCACACGCACACACACACACACACACACACACACACATTCACACTCATTAATTACATAGAGACACAGCTTTTCCTTCACTTTCTCTGTTTTTAGGAGATTGTTTTACTTTGAGTCAGATTGTTCTCAGGACAAAACAGCAACCCATGTCGATATGTGCGTATGCCTGTGCGTGTGTTTATGCTTGTGCACATGTGTTTTATGTGTGTGTTTGTCCGAGCAGAGAATCAGCAAGGTAACAGGGCATTGAGGTTACAGGAATAACGCGGGGAGACGGGAGAAGGGCCCATAAGAGAGGAGGGAGGAGGAAAGGGGGAGAGCTGCGCTCTTAAATGCCAGAGGAGGTAGAATTTCAGACGGGCAACTCAGCGTGTGGCCCCGCACAGGAATTAGAGACAGTCACACACGCACACACACACACAGGCGAGTGCCGCTGAGCTGCTCCTTTCGCCAGTGCTTTGCTCTTTTAGGTGTGTGTTGAAGAGACTGTTTAAAATGCAGATTAACTGATTGGCAGAATGGACAGCAGTGTGTGTGTGTGTCACTGTGTCCGTAACATTCAAAGTGCCTTTTAGGAAAATGCACAGTGGGACAAACTCATAGATTAAAGTGTATTAAATATGCCAGTCTACACACACTTTGTCCTTTCTCAAACAGTACAAAGTATAACCTGGATTTATCTGAAGTGATTAGTGTAATTCCAGAAGTGGACTGCACTCTCTTTGCATGTAGCTATGAATCCAACAATGGCACTGATACTGTCACATTTGCATTGCCAATAATTAATGCCACAATTTTATTACAAATATGTATAGAAATAAAAATACGTGACAGGTTAATTTTGTTCCAAGTGGTCATGGCTTATAGTAAATAAATTAAACTGCCTTACAGTGAATCACAGCCTCAGTTCACGGTAGAAAGTCGGAAGCGGAGAACTGAAAGGACAAAGTCAAAGCAGGATGATATACCGATGTGTTTCCTGAACGTGACATTAATGACATTTTTAAAGAAAGCAGGCATTTTTTGTGTACTTTGAAGCTCTCACCTTTGTGTGTGTCTGTGTGTGTGTGTGTGTGTGTGTGTGTGTGTCTGTGTCTTTTACATGCAGAGACCCTCTCATCAACACAGTATGTGGAATATACAGAAACATTTTTAAGTAAAAAGAACGGCTGGCTAAATAATAACCATTGCTTTTATCACTGAGCTTGACTTTCATCATTTTTAGAAACTGATTTTTGGTCGTTTATGTCTGTCATAATTTGATTTTCAGCAAATACTAGAGATTTTCAAAAGCCTGAGTGATTCCTTATTCCTGATTAAGTAAACACCTTAAAGGGCTTTTTAATGACCGTTTTTAAATATCAGTATGATGTCATTCATCAGGCTTTTGCTAACTTTGAGGTTTTTTATCTGAACAAAGACTCTTTAGAACAACCTTTTCATTGAGCATGCTGACTGCCTTTTGTAAATCAAACGACTGGATGTCCAGAGCAAAGTCTGCACTCAGTACATTATCGACTGTAAGGTCCCACCCCTGTACACTTCTTAAGAACAGAATTTGTACATTTTTCTTTCAACTACAAAACAGTGTGGTGTATTTTTAGAACCCACAAGTAAATTGTGATTTTTAATTGTGAATTACACCAGAAAAGTGAATACTTCTGATAAAATTTTGATCCACAATGGGCGATGAAGTGCACAGCGTGAGATCCGTGTTTAGAAATCAAGCATAAATACATATCCTGAAAAAAGAAAAAAACTTCGGCTCAGACAGTTATCAGTGGAATGTGCTGCGTTACCTGCGTTTGTGTCTGTGAGTGCAAGTAAACTGCGACTGCTCTCACATATTTTAGAGGACCCTCTGGTCCATTCCTGCATCTATCCGTGTGTCCGCACCAACATCCATCCACCCATTCATCCATCCATCCATCCATCCATCCATCCATCCTTCCATCCACCATTCTCTTTTCCCTGCTCAGGCTTCCCCTCCTTCGCTCTCAGGCACTGCTCTCCTGCACTAATTAAAATATTAGGGATAATGATGATCATACCGATAATAATAATAATAATAATAACAACAAGTACTGCTTAAGCTGTTAACATAATTGCATTCCCCTCATGCCACCATATACATACCATTTGCATATCATTAAGATATATTTCCTAGAGTGACTTTTGTGAATTTGGTGGGTTTAGTCACTGGGTATGAAGGAGACGGGTGGGGAGGATTGCACAGCGGCCCGGCAGATCATTCAGTTTGAGGTTTGCAGTGTGAGAGACGAAGAGAAACGCAGGCAGAATAAATTATTCCCATCACAATTATTTTCAATTAGTGATTTTTGTATACATTTCGTTATTTTTTTTAATCAGGTGGGAATGTTATGCAAATCAAATGTTTGTGATTGTGAGTGAAAATCCTGTTCAATCCAATCAAGTCTGAACAGTTTGGTACATGTTTGATTACACTCTATCGAAGTGTGCCCTTGATGAAAATTTGAAATCCATCACACTAAATTTATACATGCCAGAAAAATATGAACAAAATCATTTCCTTGTCATGATAATTATTTGCTGTTTGGATGGATTTAATGATTAATCGTGTGCACGGGATCGCGTCCAGTTTCCACCCTGTAAGTGAAACCCAAAGTGTTGCACCTTATTGTGTTAAGGCAGCAATGAAAGCAGTCAAAACAGATAAATTCCATTGTTCATTGTCCATAGCTCATTTTTGGAGCAATACCTCCACCTTAAAGATTTCATAATGACCAGTATTTTTCAGATTTTCCAAGTGACGTAATGCAATTTAAATAAAATAACTGCAGATAATCTAGTTGTTGAAACTTGAAGGCCAAGTGTTCTGCTTACACTACAACACTTTTTTTTTTTTTTTTTTTACTAAAACCTAAATAGTCCAGCTTTGAAATAATGTTGTAGCCGCTTTAAAAATGGGTAAAGAAAATGTGCCTTTGCTGTTGTCCAAATTTGTGGTGAAGAAAAGCTCAACATCTATAGAATTAATGGGAATGAAAGGGAAATATTGCTTCCCATCTAAGAAAATCAAGAACGTTTATTATTGTTCTCTCTGCCTTTTTTCCTTTTCTTTTTGTCAGTCTCTCATGCAGTCTTTTTCTCAGATCATGAGGGAGAGAAAGCAGTAGAGAGAGAGAGAGAGAGAGAGGTAAAGCTGACTGGAGGGAGGGACGGGGGACCAAAGAGAGATTGCGTAAATTAAAATCCTTTTAATCTCCTTATAAAATCATTTACTTAATTCATCTGTCAAAGCATGTCAATATGTGCTGCACTGATTTGTTGGCTGTGTGTGTGTTTGTGTGTGCGTGAGAGAGAGAGAGTGTGTGTGGGTGTGCATTTGCATGTGTTCGTTGTCATGCATGGGTTCTGCCTGCCTGCCCACATTTTGGATGTGTGTGTGTGTGTGCGCGTGTGTGTGTGTGTGTGTGACCTATTGGTGGCCTGTATGAGGAGGTGTTGCTCTTCTTTTTGTGTGTCTGTTCGCCTGTCCGTCTGTCCCTACGGCATTCATTGTCTGTCAGTTTTTGCATTGTCTAAGCCTACGCACATGCACAAACACACACAGAAACACACACTCTTGCATACGGCGGCCTCTCTCTCCCGTGAAGGGTCCGAGCATTCCTGTGGTAATTTAGCCCCGTAAAGAGAGAGAGATGCAATGAGAGACACAGACAGAGCGAGAGATGGGAAGGGGGGGGGTTGCTTTTGTCTGACACCAGCACTTAGGGGTCCGCTGGACACGTTCATGTCCGCATGAATGCACACATGCGCGCAAACACACACCTTCACACACATTTTTTTGTGCATTTGAAGCTAAAAAGTAACCAAAGTGTGTCAAACATGCAAATACACATTCACACACGTATGCACCCGTATGTACGTATGCACCAGCACACACACAGTTGCGTTTGCGTGGCCTTGATGATGTGAATTTCTCTGATTTATTCTCAATCTGTCAGTGCCATGTGTGTACGTGTGTGTGCAAGAGAGAGTATGTCATGGGTCACTGCCGGCCTTTATGTGTTGAAAGAGCAGTAAGAGAGACTGTACCAGCTGTGGCACACACACTCACTGCAATTAGCCATTACACCACACTGTCGGTGAAGCTAAATGTGCGTGTGTGTGTGTGTGTGTGTGTGTGTGTGTGTGTGTGATTGAATGCCAAAGCACTGATTGAAAGAGAGAGAGTGATATATAGTGAGAGACAACGGCGCTCATCTCTTCTCATCTCTTATTCTTTCCCCCTTCCTTCCCTTCACGCCTCTCATCCACTCATTCCTCATGGTCCATCGTCCATACATCAAAGTGTGCATTCATTCATTATTACTGTTATCACAATCTATCAAATCATCTGTGCTTTGACTAAGAGTTACTCTTATCGCTGCTGTATACTGACTTTTGTGGCTCATTTTTATGACGTTTGTACTTTCTGAAGCAGTGTAGGTTCAAGGGATACGGACTGGGGGGGGGGGGGGGTCTTCTTTGCTTCTGTGCAGATTTGTGCTGTCAGTTTCAAAAGGATGTGGGATTTTCCTTATGTGAAAAATATGTCTCTTTCAGAATTTTTACTGTCACTGCTGTGGCTTCATTATTCTTAGAGATGGAGTTAGTAAAATGTGATTGCAGCTGTTCACTGGGTAACCTATTGAGCTGCGCTTCAGAACAGGGGAACGTATATGTGTGTGTGCGCGTTCGCGTTCGCATGCGCGCCCATCGTGTCGTGTTTACGGCTTCTAATGCTGCCTCTCACTCCTAATGGGAGGAGACAGCGGAGACTGGGCCACAATAGAACAGATTTAGATGGAGAGGTGCCGTGTGTGTGTGTGTGTGTGTGTGTGTGTTTGTGTGTGTGCAAGAGTGTGTGTGCACGAGTTAAAGAGGATCGAGAGAATGATGCAGGTTCAAACGTCTTGTCAGTCTTTTGCACTTTTCCTGTTCTGCTGTTCCTCGCTGCCTCTTCCTGCGTGTCCGTGGGGAGAGTCCTATAGATTGGCTGCTTGGGTTGTTCTCCCGCTCTACATGCCCAAGCCTTGTATAGTATGATTAAATTGTCATTGTACAAAAGACAAAAGGGAAAAGATACAGTAGAAAGGGACATGGATACATACTAAGGGGGAGAGGGAACGAAATGAATGACCATGCTGCCTTCCGACTGACAGTGAAATATCCCTCCTCTCATCCTCTCATCATGCTTCATGTGTGTGCCTGATGGGGAGAGAATGACAGGCCAGCCCACCACCCCACCTCTCTCTTTAGGTTTTTTTTTTTTTTTTTGTCTGCCTCTCTTGCCCTTTTCTCCTCCCGCCCTTCACATGTGCGCTTGGCGTCGTACTCCTATGGTGTAATTTACCAACTTAATCAAATGCAGATTGCAAATAAACTTAAGCATCTTACAGATATGTCAAAAACCACTCATGCATCCTCTCTAAATGTACTGTCAGTCTGAATCAGACAACTGTGATTCAGTAAGACTTGAGGAGTCTTTTTAGTAACAGTGGCTATACACTGAAGACTAAATGAAAATATTTCACATAAGCTTTAGAAAATATAAGAAAACTAAACAACACATCTGGCAGCAGGAAAGCAAACAAGCACTTTGTGTATTTAGAAGTGCGATAATGGCCACAGCTTCAATCACTGTTTTCAAACCTTTTCAGGTGCACACTGGAGTTCTTGTGGACAAGGAGAAACTTCTAAAAAAGGTTTTTAAATTTTCTTCTGTTTGCTTGCTCATAACTGCTGAGTGCTCTCTAACTTCAGTTGATTTCAGCACCAAAACATAGAAAGTATTCAAACTTAACGACATGTGATACATATTTAATGGAAACAAATAGCGGTTGTAAAACAGTAACTTTAGTTAATGTCATTTAGTGTTTTTACATTTTTTTTCTTTCTTGCTTTGTCTCAATTTGTCACTGACAAATGATAAAGCAAACAGGCAAAATTTACTCTCCTATTGCAAACACATTTGTGTGTAACATGGGCCTTTCTGTGTAAAATGCACATTTGAAATGTATGTATGAAGATTTATCGTGTCATTCATATTACGGGGTGTTTTTGAGGAAAACCAAAGGTTTTTAACAGATCAGTTAAGGACACAAAGCAGCTCATTTTGCAAGTTTTTGTCCCATGTTCCTGCTTCTTTACCTCTTAAATTGTCCCAACAATTCAAGCCTTGAAACAGACCTGTGCACATGTGACACACTGCACGACGTCTGTGTCTGCGTAAAAGTGGACTTAACCTAAGCAAACACTTCCTTTCAAAATGAACGCAAACAAGTGCTTTATGTATTTCGAGGTGCACCGAATCCCACAGCTTTTTTGAACATTTTCAGTATTCAGTGGTGCTGTGTGACTTTGACAACAGCTCTTCCATATTTAGAAACTTTTTTTTTTTTTTTTTTTCATTTTGTGTCATTTTAGAAATAATGCTGTATCATTAGGACAAATACTTTTGGTGTTGGCAACTTTACGCACAAATGACAAGGTGAAAACCCTCCTGTTTGTCAAAATATATATACATCCAAATGTACATATTGCATTAATTCAACATAAACACTTCTTGCCCCCAGGAGGTGCGTTCCTCTGCGCAGCTGATCCACACTTTTCTTGACCTCCGCAGATAATTCAATTCCCCTTTATCCCTGTCTTCCCTCACCATTCACCCCCCCCACACACACACACACACACACTCCTCCTCTTCCTCCCCGCATGCCCCTCCCTCGTGGAGCTGTCACCTTTCTGCACCCGCTCAGTCCCTATTAAGGCCGACAGCCCATCTGCCGCCTGCCCCGCTAACAGCTCCCGTCGCTTACGCTAACGCGCACACACATCCACATCCACTCAGACACACAAAGGGCTGCGTCGAACCCCACCTGCCCTGATGCACGTGCAGACACACGAAGAGAAACGCAGTCACACACATCTGTATACAAATATATTTATGCGGGCAGTATTTGTGATTATCTGATGATTATTTTAATGTCTCCCCGGCACACATACACACAAACATGCATGCATGTCTTTGTCAGACACTATTTACAAGACTTCGTTATATCACTCGTTGACATGTTGACATTAAATTCACAATTTTAACAATTTTCTGACATCGTTATCTGGAGTAATTAGCAATGTTTATACTATGTGCAGTCACCTCACCAACATTTACCACCTAAGAGCCCAGAGGTGGAAAAAAATTTGCAATGAGCTCCACAGTTTTATCGTCAGGATGCCAGAAAGTGAACATCTAGCAGCGTTCATACGTGAATGCTGCTGTGTTTGTTTGTGAAACTGTGTTTATGCATGTTTGTGGATATGTATGTGACTGGAAGGCATCACACTGCCCTGACCAGAGGGGTAATTAGGTAGGGCTGTTGCAGCCCCATGTGCGCATGTGTGTGTGTGTTGTGGCATTTGCTCCCTTCAGGGATAGGTGCGTTTTGCATTAGCAAGAATGGCAACTGTCTCATCAATCACTGCATCACCATGTCACACACACACTCACAGACACACACATATATACGCGCACACATACTGTGTCATGGTCATTCTGTTCACAGATGGGCCAGCAACACATGAGCGAGTCACTGAGCATCAGAAAGACACCCACGATCTCCCTACGTTCACACACACACACACACACACACACACACACACACACACAAACCTTCTCACATCCACAGTGTGAGCGTGTGTGTGTGCTGGTGGCGCTTACATGTACTGACAGGAGCGTGAAATAGGTTAGGTGGAATCACATAGGTTAATGCTCTCCCCCGTTATTCTCTCCTTTTATGTTATACGCACATATAAATATTTATGACCAGAGATTTTTTTTATTTTGTTTATATGTGAGTACTTTGTAGTTTTGAATGCTGCAAATGAAATGTTCCCTAAAATAATCTCTTCAGATAGAGAAAAATGTTTAGCTGGTTAAATTTAAATTTCCATCTCACACGTATATCGTACAGCACCAACACCATGTGTGTGCTGTGCTTTTTTCTATATTGAATAGGATGACAAACTGCAGTTAATGCCTGACTTAAAATCTGCTGATTTTAGACGCCTTTTCGCCTAAGTGTAATCTTCTGGATTGAATAAAGACATGAAAAAATATCCGATTACCTTGCCATAAGGTATAATGTAATAAAACAGAATGTCTCTTTGTAATCCCGAGCAGTTTTAGTCTCCGGGTTAATGCAGATGGCAGATTGGAGAATGATTTCATGCTAAATCATTTAGCTAAAATAATACATTTATCTCAGAATTTGGTAAAGTCAGGTTTTCTTTCTAAAACCACGTCATGGTTTGTGGTAATGAGGGTGTAAAGCTAAATAATAAGTAATTCCCCTCACATGTCAGTTGAATCTCTTCCTTTTTTCTTCCTGTATTCATCTCTACTGTACTTTTACTTTGCCTGTTATGACAATTCGTTGAACATGTGACTGGGAAGTCAGGGATGGGGATTCAGACAACAGCGTCACGTGTACCAGGTACTGGATGTACCTTAGCTTGGTGTCACACCAGGACTCTCCCCAATAAAAAAAAAAGCAGTATTAAGTGTTGCCTGTCTATATAGCATTGTGACACCGCAACCAAAGCCAATAAGTGTTTGAAGCAGCAGCAGCAGCAGCAAGATATCGATTCCTCCTATTCACCAGAGTGGAACTAAAACCTACATATTACACACCCCGGCCCTCCACCTCTCACTGAGCCGACCCAGCTCTGTGGATGGAGGGAGGCATGGCTGTCAGACAAGTGATTGGTCTGTCTACCTGTCTGTCTACATGGCCCTCACCTAAACAAGAACCCACAGTGGGACAACACACAGACACACACACACACACAAATGTCTGTGTGGTGTGTGTTTGTGTGGTAAACATGTGTCTATCAGTTTGTGACACATACCAACATCCTCCTCTGTTTACCGACACACCACGTCTGAGGCAGCATGCACACAGGAACGTAGTAATGACAGGACGAATCGAGCAAAACCACAACAATGACTGCAAAGAAATAAGATTATTTTGTGTAGCAGCTATTTAGCTCATTATATGGCTTAAAGAGATCCCAGATGGTTTGACATGTTTGCCATGAAAAGATTAGTCAGTATCTTCAGAAACCAATGTAAAGTGTTCAGCAAAGTTTCAGCTTTAAATAGAAATAATGAATTTCCCCTTCTTAGATCATTCTTAGAATAAGGGAGCATCATGCTTTTTAACGTATCTGTCATTATGCAAAAAACACACAAATGCAAAGTACAGGGTTTGCCTCAAGCGTCGCCGGCAGGCATCTCTTATGCATTTTGCATGATTTTAGAAGGATCACGTTATTATCAGTTGTGTCCTGACATCTGTTCCCCAATCTGAAACGGTTTCTGTGTTTTCTGTACTTTGTCTGCCTGTAATAAAGTGCTTTTCTTCCCAACAGCCCCTCTCCGTCCTCCCCTGATAGTTTGCTTTAAATGTAGGCCACCCAGCCAATTTTATTCCAAACCCTCTCTCTCCTCCTCTTTGACGTCAGCGCTAAGTCCTGTCCCTCTTTTTCTCTCACGCTGTTATTTAATTAATTTATTTTTTGCGATGGATGATTTTGATTCTGTTGCCCGCGGTGACCTTATCACCCCGACAACAGCTCCTCCTCTGACGACATCGCTGGTTTTGATTGATGGGTAGCAGTCCCTCCTCCGGTGCCTTTACTTTTTTTATTCCCTCACTTTGAAAAAGCCCTGTCCAAGACTAAAACTGGTAAAACTGCTCTGACGTTAAACACAGCCGGGGTGCGTCTGTTCGCAGTCTGACGCATCGAGCGATGCGTGTGCACACAGACAGATGTGTTCGACAGAAATATGTTAACACAGAACAAAAGTCTCTTGTACTGGTTAAAAGTCAGAACCCGTCCTCTGTGCATCTGTCTGTCCGGCTGACGGCTGTCTGTCTGCCTGCCTGTCGGTGCTGTCAGCGTGGCGGCCTGTGCGTCAGACTGTCCTCATGTCTTCGGACCTGTGTGTTTTTACTGTCTGCATACCAGCCTGTCTCTGTCCAGCCTGTGCTCAGTAGTTGCATACTCGTATATCAGTTTCTGTGTGCTGTAGCTGTTATATCTACTGCGGGAATACCAACGAAAAAGTACAAATTTGGACACGTGTGTTTGTGTGTGTGTGTGTGTGTGTGTGTGTGTGTGTGTGTGTACATTAACTACATTTGTAATACATTACATTGTCTCAGATTCATTTGCCTCACACTACATTTATTTTGGAATATTTATTTTGTCTTTGTTTTTCTGTATCTGTCTTGAAGCTTTTTCCTCCTTTTTTTACATCCCTGTCAATGGCCTCACCTGTTGTAAAAAATTTTAAATGAATGTATTGAATAGTGACAGATGTTTAGTATCGTTGGTAGAGAAGTTCATGTTTTTGTTTACGATGTAATGCTGTACTTTTTATTCTTCATTTGAACTGAAAGAGGAAACTAGATTCCAGTACTTAGAAATCGTTTATGTAAGCCTTTTTTTCACCCACTTATTCTGCATTTCTTTTTTCCTCTACATTTTTCCAAGTTGTATTACATGATTTGCATTGTTTGAATGTCCCTAAACGATTACTTTTTTTAACAGATTTTCTGTGTTTAACTTGATAGTAAAATAGTGTGATAGATAATCCCCCATGTACCTTTGGAAAGGCCGTGCCTCAGCTGCTTTTTCCCACCTGCCGTTTCTTTACCTGCTTCTGTTGCACTGGCCATATTTTCACCCCTCCTTCTCTCACTTTGCCTCCACCTACAGAATGAACTTATCGAAGGGACCATTGGTGAACAGCAGCAGTGAAGATAACTCCAAGTCAACCTATAGTAAATGCGGCGCTGGCGCCTGGAGGATGCACCAGAGCTACGATCCACTAGAGGCCAACCACATGAGAGACGCACATGCCCTCTACAACCCCAGGTAAGAAGAAATGACGATAGGACCAAAGACACGGAGAGAGAGACGTGAAAGAAAAAGAATCTATGAATCTGTTAGGTTCTGTTTTACACAAAAGGCACACTTGACCTCTATAAACCTCAGATGAAAGAGAAAGAAAAGGCAAGCACTTTGAGACATCAAAACCCAGTGTTTTTAGTGGTGTGTGAGTGAGTGTGTCGGGGTGTGTGTGTGTGTGAGAGAGAGAGAGAGAAAGCGCAGTTACAGTGCTGAGAGGTAACTTTATGATCTATTAGAATATGAGGGTTATGTATTTGCTTTTCTTCATTTTCATTGATTTATTTTCTAATTCTGATATTTCTCCTTTTGACTGAAGTACATTTTACATTTTCTGCATACACACTATGATTAAATCAGGCTTTAAAATAAGCTCCTCTGCTTTTGTGTCACCATGTGTAAATGGAAAAATTACCCATGCAGGAAGCAGATTGGCATCTTTAAAGTGTAGATATGTGGTTACAGTGTGTGCCACACGGTCGCAACCGTGGCTGGTTCGATTCCAGCCGGCGATCTCTGTTTCTTGTCATACCAGTCTCTCTCCACATTTTCAGTCTGCTAATTCATCCGTCACTATCAAATAAAGACAACAATGCCCCCAATAAATCTTTTTAAAGAAGAATAGCCATGAAAAAGAACGCTAATTAATTATTTCTGATCATAAGTGACAACAGGCCTAGATAAGAGGTTGTCCATGGAGTGGTCGAGTGGGAAGTTGAAGTTCCACTCTGTGTGATTTACATTTTAACAAACCAATTTTACTTGTAGCTCTGCCAAAAAGAAAAATAACATGGCACACTAGTATAAATTAAGTCAGGAGAAAGAACATTTTCTGCCTCTTATTAATAGTTTGTCTGTGTGTGGGGGGGGGTCTGTGTCCATGCATGCATGTGTGTGTGCTACTAATTGTCCCCAACATGTTTTGCTCTGTGTCCAAAGGCAAACCTTACATTTATATTATGATAGTACCTGGATAACCCTTGTAGCCACTGCTACACACTTCACCTATAGCTCCATCTTTTAACGAATATTTTTACAGTATATATGCAATATCACAGGAAAGTGGGATTTAACTTGCGGCTCAAGGACACTTCAGTAGTGCAAATGTGTCGCAACACAGAGGCTTTAAATCATATCATTTGGTTGAAGGACAGTCGCTTTTACCATAACAGTAATCCCCCATGCCATCTGCATGTGCAATAAAGCATGAAAAGCTTTAAACAAAGTGAAATTTCACTTTAAAGTTCTCCAGTGGAGACCAGTTCTAGGTTTGTGTTGATTGAGGCAGGTGAAACTGAGGGCTGCCACGGTCCATTTTTAGAACATAAACTGTAAATATGCTGCTTGTTTCATGTTAAAACACAGTAAATGTGTGGCGCGTGAAACACGGACACACTTTCCCTCTCTTCGTACTCTTCCTCCCTCCCTGCCCCTTCTTCCCTCTGTCTTTCAATTATTCTAAGTTCCTCTGGATAACAGCCACATGCCCAGATTGCAAAACTGTAATTGTAAGTATGTGTTTTGTATATCATAATTAGCATAATGCAGGCTTATAGCACTATTATATGCAAATGAGCACGAGTATGTGTGTGCTTTCTGCTGTATGTTTAGATTTTATTATATCTCTTCTCACCTGAGCTTGCTGTGGCCAAGCTCTAAAAAAATATTCAAACTGACTGCACAGACAAACTTGCCACTCTCTTGATTAGTTGTTCTACGCTGATAAATGTGGAAAGATTTGATGTATTTAGTCAGTGGTCATGTCATTATTCTGCCACCAAACAACATTATGCTGCTTACTCACTGCCATGACTACCTGAATGAACATTACTATCATGTATTTTGCTGTTATTGTTGTAGCATTATCACAGCCTATTAGAACACTATTGATTAGTGCATTGGTAGGCTTTTGCAAAGCCCTTTAATTTTAAGTGTGTGTGAGCGTGTGTCGGTGTGTTCGTATACCCGTGTGCACTGTAGACTGGGAAGTCTTAGTCCAATAGGATTTTGGGGTTAGTCTGGGTCAAGCCAATTAGAGGTCTGGCAAGCCATTCTCACGCAGACTCTCAGCCAATCACCAACAGGAGTATTACTCACAAAATATGGTGTGTGTGTGTGTGTGTGTGTGTGTGTGTGTGTGTGTGTGTGTGTGTGTGTGTGTTGGCAGACAGTGAAGTCTGGTGATGAGAGGTGTAAAGGTTTGCCAGGGGCTAGGGAGTCACGCCATGGCTTGAGGTCACACATTACATTCGCACACACAGAGAGACACACATGCTACACTCTGAATAGGGGAACATTATTTTCCGCTGCATTGGTTCAAGTTTTGGACAAAGTCAAAACAGCTGACACTGTAAATGTGAATTCAACTGCCAAAACTATGTCAAGACTCAGATCTGACCCGACAATATGACCCAGTTGGGAGACAATAGAATAACAATATCTGCTGGAGTTCACAACTTCAGTCTTCAGAATCTATCTCCAGACTGAGATTAAATTACTGTAATACAAGAACGTGTAATGTTACGAATCAGAACAAAAAGACATTTTTCGTGACAGTTTATGGTCAAGAACAAGCATGCAATGGGCCTTTTCCTTGTCATGGCAGGACAAGCACAGGTGTCACTAATAACATTAACGATGGCTCTGTTGTGCTGATATGACAATGTGACAGTGAGCCAGCGTGAACAATACCAGGTCCCTGAAACTGAAGCAGCTAAATGGAATTCAGCCGTCATTAATCTGATTCTTTACACCTGTGCTTTGTCTGTTGTGTCAAAGATGGCATCAAACAAAAGTCACCTCAGTTTAACTTACCCTCTCACACAAATACGAATACTTACATACTTTTTTTTTTTTTTTTCTCCAAAGACGGCATTTTATACACACAAGCGGTATAAGATCACATGAACACTTTCTCCAGGATATCTGACCTCCAACTGTGTTGATGGGATGTAGTCACACATACACATTCTCACACAAACATGCACTTGACACAGCTTCAGGAAAAACTCCAATTTAAATTTAACAGTATTTATAGATTTGTAGCCAAAATCTAAAAATCAAAAAAAAAAATCAAAAGGCATGTAAATTATTCTTGATTTGTAACAATAATTTAATTTTCTGAGAATGGCATTTGCTCATTACATCCATCAAAAAGCTTAGCTGTTTCTATAAAAGTAATGTGAATACTTTTCGTAGGCTTTGTTTCGAGGAGTTTTCACATCTTAAGTTCTGAAGAAAAATTACTAATTTGTTTTTGGGATCTGCTGTTTTCATTGGACAGCAACAATATTATTCCTGTTTTTATTTAGGCCATCAAACCATGGGAATGTGATTAATGTCAGGCAGCCAGGGTGCACTTGAATACAGACACACACACACACACACACACGCACACACACACACGCACACACACACACACACACACACACACACACACACACATTGCTGTAAACTGAGCCCAATGTAATCATAATGATAAAGCAGATTGCCTTAACACACAGATGGGCCTCCCAACAGCTCTGTGTGTGTGTATGTGTTTGTGTGTCTGTGTTTGTGTGTGTGTGCGTGTGTGTGTAAGTGTGGACAACGCTGATTGGATTGCAGATTTATAGAAGAGGATTACTGCTAGAGCAGAGAGAGAGAGAAAGAGAGAAAGAGGGTTTCAGACACTCACCTCTCATTAACTTCCACCCCCTTCACCTCAGCTCGCCTTATTCTCAGTCATGGGTAAACAGACACACACATACCTACACTATACACACACACACAAACATGCAAAATTAAGATGCTGCATCGATGCAGCTCCTAATGTTTCCATAAAATGTCAAATTGATGCTTATATATTAATTTTACCATCAAATGCTGAAGCAGTATTTAAATTCTTGCAATTTGCAATTATTTGAGTTTTTAGGAAAGCAAAGTTTAAAACCCTGTGAGAGCAAAGCTAATTCTGCAAAGACGAGCAGTAGCGCAGAATACACATTATACTGTAACACAACCAAAATATTTCAAACCTAAAAATGCCCACAGTGAGGTCAGATGAAGTTGTTCTATCGTTGTTCCTGGCTGGTGCCAGTTTTGTGTTTTTTACAGAAGTGTATAGGAAGGAATAAAGAGAGGAAGATGTTGATGAAACATCCAAATATTGAAAAACTGAATTGAGACAGACTGACGTGGACGCTATAAATGAAAGACAGGCAATCAGAGACAGAATATAACATAGACAGAAAGATGCAGGCAGGCCAGAAAGAGACAGAGACACAGAAAGAGAGGCAGAGACAGTGGGCACTCCAGCAAACCTGATTATGACTGGATGTGAATTAGATTCCCTAACAGATGGTCCAGGAGCGAGGCTGTAAGGTGCATCAGCCAGCAGCGAGGGGAGGGAGAGCGGGAGGAAGGAGGGCACAGGGAGAGAGAGGGAAGAGAGGCAAGGAGGCAGAGGGGACGAGTGTCAACAGCAGCTGGTGACAATACAGATCAATTCAGTTCAAAGCGTGCAGCAGCAAAATGTTTTGTCTGCAGGGTCGGGTCTTGCTTTCAAATTATCATTCTCTCTCTCTCTCTCTCTCTCTCTCTCTACATATATATATATATATACACACACACACACACACACATATATATGTGGGTGATGTCGGAGGAAATTTAATATTTTAAGTCATAATTTCTTCTTTCTTCCTGTGACCGTGATACCTGCCACACA